>NC_034594.1:151785332-151785737 GCF_900095145.1 Mus pahari
CTGTAGGGTCTCACAGGTGATGCTGGGATAACTGTAGGGTCTCACAGGTGATGCTGGGATAGCTGTAGGGTCTCACAGGTGGTGCTGGGATAGCTGTAGGGTCTTACAGGTGATGCTGGGGTAGCTGTAGGGTCTCACAGGTGATGCTGGGATAACTGTAGGGTCTTACAGGTGGTGCTGGGATAACTGTAGGGTCTCACAGGTGGTGCTGGGATAACTGTAGGGTCTCACAGGTGATGCTGGGATAACTGTAGGGTCTCACAGGTGGTGCTGGGATAACTGTAGGGTCTCACAGGTGATTTTGGGATAGCTGTAGGGTCTCACAGGTGGTGCTGGGATAGCTGGAGGGTCTCACAGGTGGTGCTGGGATAGCTGTAGGGTCTCACAGGTGATGCTGGGATAACT
>NC_034594.1:151786237-151795641 GCF_900095145.1 Mus pahari
CTGTAGGGTCTCACAGGTGGTGCTGGGATAACTGTAGGGTCTCACAGGTGATACTGGGATAACTGTAGGGTCTCACAGATGATGCTGGGATAACTGTAGACTCTTATGTGTGCTTAGCAAGCTCCCACTACCATGGTGAGTGACACGACAGATCCCCAGAATACAACTTGGATTTTAGAAATAGAATTCTTCTGATGGTTAGGAGGTTGGTGTATTATAAGGTAGAGAACAAGGGGGCTGGGGGATCTTCAGGACAGTGGTGGGAAGCCTTCTAACATGTGAGATCCCCTGGGCAAATTTTAAATATTTGTGATTTGTACTTTATTTGCAATTAAAATGAAAATAATTGGTAGTAGAGAAAGATTTTCTGTTTTGTTTTTGTTTTGAGGTGATGTTTCATGTATCCTGGCTGTGTAGCTCAGGAAGCCTTGAATTTCTGATCCTCCTGCCTCTTCCCCCAATGATTTGATTACAGGCATGACAGCAAGCACTATGCCAAAGGAGCTGCACTCTGAGCCCTTGACTTTTTTTTTTTAAATCTCATTTCCCTTTCAACATTGGCAGTCAAACAGAAGTAATTTTTATTTTTTTAAGTATAATACCTTTTGTTCCAAGGCACTAAGGTGCATATATTTACAGATTTATGTTATCTGCTGTGTGACTGTTGAAGACTGGTAGCTTGCTGCTTGGCCTCTAAATCAGTACTGACTTGCCATCTTTCCCCCCCCCACACACACACACACCAAGGCTTTCAGCCTTTGCTACATTCGTACAGTGGGTTGAGTTTGCAGAAGTGCTCACAGTGTTACATCCTCCTCATTACCCGGTGTCCATGGAGCACCTGAGGTTGCCCCTCCCTCCCATGAGTTCCTCCACATTAGTACCAGAGTTTGCTTTTGGATGGATCCCTTGAAGCTGGGGTTAGAGTACTTTGTGAGCTGCCCATTGTGTGGGCTGGGACTTGAACTTGGCACCCTGGAAGAGCAGGTACTCTTAACCTCTGAACCCTCTCTCAAACCCCAAGCACCATTGTTTATGTGGATGATGGTGGTCATAGGCTGTATGGGAGAACAGCCTTGTTCCCCGGTCACCTAAGGGCAAGGATTAGAGATAACTGAAGTAAGAGCTGAAGGTCTCAGTAATTTTCTGGGGGAGAAAGGAGCTGGGGCAGCACCAAGAGACAGCAAGTCTGACAGAATGACAGTACAGTCACTGGCAAGAGTGTTTGGCCATTGATTTTCCTGTGGCTTGAACTCCCCTGAAGAAGTTCAGTGGAATGTTGGGAAAAGGGTATTTAAGCTAAAGATAGAAATAACAAGACAGGCAGATCTATCCTTAAGCCGTGGTTGCATTAGAATTACGAAGGCTTTTTTTTTTTTTTCTGTGCCAGGAGATCGAAGGGCAGAAGCAAATCAGGAAGGGGAAAGGGCCCATTTTAGTCGGGAAGAGAACAAGAGTCCTTTTTCTTTTTTTGTAAGTCTTTTTTTTCTTAAGATATATTTATTGTATGTATGTATATGAGAACACTGTAGCTGTCTTCAGACACACCAGGATAGGGCATCAGATCCCATTACAGATGGTTGTGAGCCACCATATGGTTGTTGGGAATTGAACTCAGGACCTCTGGAAGAACAGTCAGTGCTCTCAGCCCCCGGAAGTATATTTCATTCATTTTAGTAATTCCCAGCACCTTAGCTTGTACCTTTCACCTAGACCCACAAGTCATTGACACTTATTCTCTATGATCTGTACATGTACACACACTTTTTCCACTTAAAATTTTAAATTTCTTTTATTATAATATGCATATGTCTGGAGGTCAGAGGACAATCCCATGGACAACCTCACACCTACAAGGTTCCAAGGAGCAAACTCGGACTGTCAGCCTTGCTCAGCAAGCCATCCCACTGGCCCTTCTCTGGGGGAAGCAAGTGTGTGTAGCTTCATGAAATCCCATCCGAACTTCCTCACTGCACGAGCCTCCCTGCAGTTACTCCTGTGTTATTTCGACTTCACCCTTCCACCTGGCAGTTACTGTGACTTGGATAAAACATATTAGATCACGTCACTTAACGTGGCCTTCCGGTGGCATCTCTTCGCAGTCATAGGAAAAGCCAAAACCTTTCCCATGGCCTGCAATGCTCCATGTGATCTATGTCTGTTGTCTGTCAATCCTGGATTCCTATCAGGCTTTCTCAGTGTTTTCCAAGAACTCTGGCCCTCTAGATAAGCTGAGACTATTCCTTTGCTGTATAGACTGGGCTGGCCTCAGACTCACAGAGATTTGCCTGCCCCTGTGTGCTAGGATTAAAGGAGGTGCAAGGACATCTAGTTTTATTTTGTTTTTAATTAAAATAACTATATTGAGGCTATAGTTCCTGGAAAGAGTGTAAGCTGAACATGTCCAGTCCCCAGCATAGGGGAATGGGGTTGAGGTGGGCCTGAACCACTCCAAGGAAAAAAACTTTCTCAGACACCCCTTCTGAGGAGGAAAAGCTCTGGCCTCCCATGCCCCTAGGTTATCCTAGTGATAATGATTGAAGGAAACATCATTGCACTAGGGACTTTCAGAATGGAGATGTTGGTAGCGGTCCTGTTAAGTCTGCAAAGTCTATCCCTGCAGGGGACCTGGGCCTTCCGGAGAAATCCAGACATCTTTTTTTTTTTTTTTTTAAAGATTTATTTATTATATTTACATATAAGTACACTGTAGCTGTCTTCAGACACTCCAGAAGAGGGCGCCAGATCTATTTACGGATGGTTGTGAGCCACCATGTGGTTGCTGGGAACTGAACTCAGGATCTTTGGAAGAGCAGTCAGTGCTCTTAACCGCTGAGCCATCTCTCCAGCCCGAAATCCAGACATCTTATCAAAGGGAGGCTGTAGTGAGGTGACCAAGAACACCTCAGAGTCTCTCCTGCCAACCCCTCAGATGTGTGGAGGAAGCCAGTGATTTTTAGTTGGTTGATTTCACTCACTGGGTGTGACTGTATAGAACCCTGGGGAGGACTGCAGAGAGGGGAGAGAGACGTTGAATGGCTCAGTGTCCGCCATCCCCATCTTCCACGGGATTCATCCATTCATCGATGGATACTAAATACCCACCAAAGCAGAGCTACAAAATGATTGACTGGTAGGGGAGGGGTTGTCAGAAACTGAGACAAGAGCATCTTGGTAGTTCAAGGTCAACCTGGGCTGCATAGTGAGTTCTAGGACAACTGAGCTACGGCATGAGACAACATCTCAAAGTGATGTTGATATGGTGATATATTCCCATATACTAGGACAGTTGAGGTAGAAGGCACAGCTTTGTTTCTTGTAGATGTGGGTGGCTCTGGCCATTTGTAAGATGAAAATGATGCCTTCAGGGCCCCACACTGCTAAGTGTCAGGACCAGAGCAATCAGGTCGTTCACCTGTACAGCCCACAAGCCGTCTGCTCTGCCGGGCTGCTTTTCCGGTTTAGGTAAATGAGACAGCGAGGACTTAGGTAGAGGGGATCTTCACAGGGTAAATATTCTGTGTATCTGTTCTTGATGTTTCCCTTTTGCCTAGAAGTGCATTTACTTTTGAGGCATGGGTTTCGTTACCCTGGTGGGTCCAGAGCTCACAGATGGGGCAGCGTACAGCTGTAATCCCAGCTTTGGAGAGGCTGACCCAAGAAGATTGCTGCAAGGTGGAGGCCAGCCTGGTCTACATAGTGAGTTCAAGGTCAGCTTGGGGTATCAGACTCAGATAACAACAACTGCCACAGGAAATGTAGACTGACTTTATGTTCACATTTACATTTTACAAAAAAATTATTTCTGCAGCCCCACCCCCATCAGGTTATAATAATACAAATGAAACCCATGAACATATCTCTCGTGGGAGCAGTTAGTAGCTAACTGTGTGCAGTGATGCACACATACAGAAGGCAAGGCAGGCAGCCTTTAAAGGGGCAAGCATTTGACTTTCATGTCCAAGAGAAGAATTCAGCACAGCACTGTTTAGTTTTCTCTAGGAGACTGTAGACGGAAGGTTTCTAGCAGTCTCTGTTAGGTGTAACCCAGCGGTACACTGGAACCTGCTTTTTCTAGCTCAGGGTGAGGGTGCTGAGTGACACCAGATGTTGGTAGCTCCACACTGAACATGACAGAAATGGCGCACCTTAGGGTCCCCAACACCCAGGAACCAGCTCTAAGAGTTTCCCCAGCATGCCACTGGTAGTACCATTGTGTGACTTTCTCAATCAGAGGATATTAAATATGGTCAAGGATTGGCAGTTTTCTATAGTCCATCTTAATATATCTGTAACATAGTAGAATGATTTGATAAAAGACAGACTCTTCAAAACAACTTGTTTCTTCTAAAACTTACAAAGTAAACTAAATACCTAATCCAACTCTGCACTGAAACTTTACAACAAAGTATTTAATCGTCTTTATAACTTGTATAAAAATTGGTTTTTGTTTATAACTTAAACTGATACATAAGGTGTCAGTATATAAGCTCAAATTTGTCTCTATACGTTCTGTTTCTTCTGGGAGATCTGGCCAACGTTGTTCCTTTTCAACTGCTGGGTATAAGTTTAACAGCTCCTCTCTTATTCTTTGTAATGGCAGGGAGAGTGATCTCCACACGAAATACTTAGACTAGAAACCTAGATGAATCAGTGGAACCCATTCTGAGAGCGTAACCTCTGGTGTGCTGGCTCAGTTGGCCAAAGAGCTTGTCATCCATCAAGCCTGGCGTCCTGAGCCAGTCCCTGGAACTCTCTGTGGAAGAGAAAACCGGCTCTGGCAAGTTGTTCTCTTGCCACCACACCTTGAAGACACACACCCACACACTTACACATGCCAAATAACAGATACAAAAGCAATGTAATGTAAAAAAAATAGTAATGTGAAATATCTTAAGTATCACAAGTTATGCCAAACTTTATCAATAATTTAGCTTACTGGTCTGGTCATAAACACTGTCTTATCAAGGTCCTAAAAAAAAGTCTAAGTTTTTTTTCCCCAAATATAAAAATAAAATGTAAATGAAGACACCCAGAATATGAAAATTATCTATTATATAAAAATTCAGCTTCTCAACTGAAAAGTTCAGTATAAACAGTGGTGAGAACTCCCAGAAACCCACTGTCCTTGCGTGGGCGATGCAGGCCACACAGTACTGAGATAATCACCTCAGAGTGCACTTACCTCCGTGTTTACTTATTTTCCTGGGCTGTGTCTTTAACCCGGGGCCTTGCACAGGCCTTGCACTGTCAGGCCAGCGCTCTACCGCCAGCTCCCTCCCCAGCCCATACAGGTGTCGAACACAGAATAGGAATAGATATTTCTTTCCACATTTGCTGCATTTCTCCAGTGACAGTACTGGGGCCATCCTGTTTCTCAAAGCTGTGTTATTATCCCATGGAAATACACAGTAAAGGATGCTGCTTATTAGGGGAAAGACAATTTTGAACTCTTACAGAAACACAAGTACTTAAAGTCAGCACGAAATGAATTATGTAAAGTGGTTACTCAGTGGGAGACTTAGTATCTCTGCATTTCACTCTTCTTCTGCCAGTTCCTTAGCTGCAGGGCTTAAGTCTGGGCTGGGAGTTAACCACACAGCATTCCAGCAGAGAGAGAGAGAGAGAGAGAGAGAGAGAGAGAGAGAGAGAGAGAGAGAGAGAGAGCAGAATCTATCTGTCCCTAGTGTTTCAAGGTCACCAGCAGCCCAGGAAAGATTGGCAAAGTTAGATATATGTAATGAAGTGTAGCTGTTAAAGTATAAAATGATTTTTTACTCACTTTTGTACATTCTTGAGTCTGGATGGCATACTGTTGGATTAATGAACATTTGGTTGAAAATAAAAGCCACAGCACACGTATGATTGCCAGGCCAGGCGAGCTGGAGGAAGGAAGCAGGTGTGAGACCGAGGGTCAGAAACGCAGCGGAGACTGTTCAGGAGTTCAGAGGCTTTTAAGTCGAAGAAATTCTTAATTAATTAATTGATTGATTGTATCTGTCTGTGACAGGGCTCGTTCTGTCCTGGCTGGCCCTGAATTCTACTGTTCTGCCTTATCCTCAGTAGCTGGGATTAAAGGGCATGCCTGATTTTTTTTTTTTTCTTTTTAATTTGACGATCCTTTAGAATGAAGCTGATAAGTGAGAAGCCTTTTCTGGGATCAGTTCCTGAGACTGGACTCTCTCTAGTTCTATTTGTGGCACTATGTGTGTTCAACTGTTAACAGTTCACTTACCCTGGTCTGTCTCCCTTGTTGTTGTTGTTGTTGTTGTGACCTCCCCCATGCAAGCCCACTGCCACTGAGCTACATACATCCCCAAGCTATGTTTGAGGGTCTAGGGACTGGATTCAGAGCCTGGAGCAAGCTCTGTCTCAGCTAACCTGGTCTTTTTAAAAATAGCAGCACAGCGCCAGGCCTATAATTAGCACCCAGAAAGTAGAAGCAGAAAGATCAGCAGTTCAGAGTCATCCTTGGCTACACAGTGAATTCCAGCAAGCCTGCGCTATAAGAGATCTTGTGCCAAAAAGAAATAGGTCTCTGCATGGGCTTGAAAGATGACTGAAGCCGGGCATGGTGGCGCACGCCTTTAATCCCAGCACTCGGGAGGCAGAGGCAGGCGGATTTCTGAGATCGAGGCCAGCCTGGTCTACAAAGTGAGTTCCAGGACAGCCAGGGCTATACAGAGAAACCCTGTCTCTAAAAAGGAAGATGGCTGAGCAGTTAGGAGCATGTGAAGCTCTTCCAGAGAGCCTGAGTTCAGTTACCAGCACCTACAGCAGGTGTGTCAGGTTTGTCACGGCTGGCTGTGACTGCAGCCCCCTGGGGATCAGATGCCACTGGCTTCTGCAGGCACTTGCACTCACTGACCACGCCCAGACACAGTCATACACATGACTGAAAACGAAATAAATATTTTTAAGACAGAACTGAAATGATGGCTCAGATGGGGAAGTGCCTGTTCTGCAAGCATGAGAACCTAAGTCTGGATCCCCAGCCTCCGTGTATGCAAGCAAGCAGCAGTGATGGTGGGTGACCAGGCCCCCACACACATCCCCAGAGCTAAATGGCCACTTAGTGTAGCCAACTGCTGAGCACCGGGTTCTATGGAACACCTTGAGTCAAAAAAGAAGGTGCATGGCCAGGCATGGTCACACCTTTTAATCCCAGCACTCAGGAAGCAGAGACAGGTGGATCTCTGTGAGGTTGAGGCCAGCCTGTGCTACAGAGTGAGATCCAGTCTCAAAACTAATCCCAATAATAAAGGTAAACAATTGCAGGCAACACCTCATTTCAAACTCTCTTGCGTGTGCACGCATGCACACACAAACACACTAAAAATATCAATAAGTAAAAATATCAAAGCATACTCTTACCTTGTGGTGCTGTTCACAACCCCAGCATTTGAAAGGTAGGAGTAAGAGTTATGGTCATTCTCGGTTGCTTCTGGCATTGAAGGCCACCAGGCCACATGAGACATAGTCTCAAACATACACACACCAAAACCAGGGTCCCATGAGGTTTTGAGCTGGCAGTTTTTAAACTAGAAATGAAATGGTGTTAAGGTCTCATGTAAAGTGACATTTCTGCCGTGTGTGTGTGTGTGTGTGTGTGTGTGTGTGTGTGTGTGTGTGTGTGTTCGTTCCATGATGCTCATGTAGAGGTAAGAGGACAACTTAGGGAAACTTCTTCTTTCTTCCACCATGTGGATCACGTGAGTTGAACTCAAGTTGTCAGCCTAGGGAGATTCATCTCGCATCCTTCCCTACTGAGCCATCTCCCTGACCCCATTTCTAACTGTTCGTTTGTTTGGTTTTTTGAGACTCTGTATAACCCTGACTGCCCTGGAACTCACTCTGTAGACCAGGCTGGCCTCAAACTCAGAAATCTACCTGCCTCTGCCTCCCAAGTGCAGGGATTAAAGGCATGCGCCACTACTGCCTGGCCATTTCTAACTTTTAGTTTAAAATAATAATCTTTTAAACCTGTTGACCCCTACTGCAGCTTTGTAAGCCTATAGCCTTCCCCTCATCATTAAGCATTCTTCCTTTTTAAGCTTAAGGGGCTAAGTGAAGCTTGTTAGGACGTGACTAGACTGGAAAGAACATGGTGGTGTGGCAGCTAAAGAGTACCTGTGCTAGCTCTGCTGACTGGGACCCTAGGATTGTGGCCTGCGCCTGCAGAGTTCCTCTGAACTCGTGGATGTGGTGAAATCATTGTGTTAGTAGCCTATCGAAGCAGCCTTACGAGATCTTGCTGTCTCCCAGGTTCGCCCTCGCACTCAGATACTCCTTTCATCTTCTGTCTTTGCAGGTAGCTGAGACCTATTTCCAAGAAGAGGACTGTATCCTTTCTAAGTTACAGACAGAAATTCATAGGCTACTTGGAAGAACCATCTCTTTTTAAATTGAGGTCCATGAAACGAGATGTGCAGATCGAATGGTTTCAGCAGGTTTTGACAGTTGAGCGTGCCCTTGTAACCACCTCAAAGAGCAAAGTGTAGGAAACAGGTCACTCCAGAAACCCCCTAGAGCCATTTAAATGTGGCTTTCCATAAAGAACCCTGAAGTTTACCATCATTAAATATTTATATTCAAGAGAATGGGGAAAACACATGCTGCTGGGAAGGAAAACTTTAAAAATCGTTTAGATTCTCTCGCTCTTAAGCACACGAGTCAAACATTCACATAGTACAGCATGCCGGACAGCAGCGGACAGTAACTCCTGATTGCATGCTGCAAGTGTGGTCCTGAGCTACACACAGTAGGGCCATGTGCAGAGAAAGATATCGTTAAGTGGTTTTGTTGTTTGGAGAATATCATGTTAAGATCCATCTGCATCATTGGGCAATTTAATGTTTTAATGGTTCCTCACTAATAGAAATGTCTTATGATAAAAGGACAGATTAGGTTTTCAATAGTAAACAACAAAATAAAGTTTCCCAGTGTACCTCACAAAAGCATCTGAATAGGAAGCATTCCATCCTGGGCAGAGGAGCAGAGCCTGGGCAGAGGAGCAGAGCCTGGGCAGAGGGTGCAGAGCCTGGGCAGAGGGTGCAGAGCCTGGGCAGAGGGTGCAGAGCCTGGGCAGAGGGTGCAGAGCCTGGGCAGAGAGAGCAGAGCCTGGGCAGAGGGAGCAGAGCCTGGGCAGAGAGAGCAGAGCCTGGGCAGAGGAGCAGAGCCTGGGCAGAGGAGCAGAGCCTGGGCAGAGCCTGGGCAGAGCCTGGGCAGAGAGGGCAGAGCCTGGGCAGAGGAGCAGAGCCTGGGCAGAGCCTGGGCAGAGGGAGCAGAGCCTGGGCAGAGAGGGCAGAGCCTGGGCAGAGGAGCAGAGCCTGGGCAGAGCCTGGGCAGAGGGAGCAGAGCCTGGGCAGAGGAGCAGAGCCTGGGCAGAGCCTGGGCAGAGAGGG
>NC_034594.1:151796441-151868798 GCF_900095145.1 Mus pahari
GAGCAGAGCCTGGGCAGAGGGAGCAGAGCCTGGGCAGAGGGAGCAGAGCCTGGGTAGAGGGAGCAGAGCCTGGGCAGAGAGGGCAGAGCCTGGGCAGAGAGACCAGAGCCTGGGCAGAGAGACCAGAGCCTGGGCAGAGAGACCAGAGCCTGGGCAGAGGAGCAGAGGACTTGTGCTGCTGCTTCTGGGCCCAAGGATCGTTAGGTGATAAAGTGAGAGCTGACCTCTTAGTGCTCGTGGGAAGGCTATAAAGCTAAACTTTCCTGTCCTCTTTCTTTTTTGGGTCAACATTCAGGACATTGCCCAGAGGAAGCTGGGCAGTTGGACAGTATCTCATGACCTCCTAAGATGCAGGTTTGTGTGGTACAGATGGGAAGCCAAAAGGTCATAAGAAGATCAACACCGAAAAACTGGAATTATGTGATAATTAGGAAAGTCACTGTGGTGAATTAATTTTTTTTATAAAAGACCCATGTCATGTCATGTTTTCATTATTTAGCATGTGATACTTTTGACTCATGGGAGAAAAGTGTCCAATTAAAAGTAAGGAAAGGGTCAGGGAACCAGAAACACACACTTGCCTGAAGGGTCTCAGAGTCAGGAAGTCATCTAAGTAAAGGAATTAAAGAAAACACACCAATTCCAAGATCTCCTGTGGGCCCTCCTTCCAATCGGGTGGCTTTACTGAGTGCTAGAAGTGCGGTCCTTGAGTAAAACCTTTCCTTTCTGTGTGCAGATAGTGTGGAACCCAAGTCCCTCTGTGTCACCGTTCCATGTGTACATATGATGAGATGTGCTTACTCTTAAGCCAGGAAACCTCAAGCCAGCTGTGCTCAGTCGGCTCATCTTTTTGGTCAGGTCCACATTTCTTGTCTTCTGTAGGACATTCCTTGGCAAACCTGGGGTTTAGTACAGAGAGAATATTGATTTCTATTTTCCTCAAGATTTTCTGTTCAGATGAGAAAGCAATGAAATTTATTCAGCTTGAACGGCTGTATCATGAGCAATTGCTTGCAAATCTTTCTGCCATTCAGGAACAATGGGGTAAGTACAGACTGACCTGGAACTTGGAATTAATGGTAATTAACGTAACTACTTGCTAGGGCTTTGACCTCCATTTGCATGTTAAAAAGTTACTGTTGCAAAGCCCAGGCTGGGGTGTAGCTTAGTGTCCAAGAGCCTGCCTACCAAGCAAGGGCAAGGCCCTGAGTTCCCCCACCTCCTGGTGAGAGAGAAGGAAGGAGAGGGAAGGCGGACAGGACGGTCTGTATCTTGCTCTTCTGTATCTTGCTCTTCGTAGCTGTTTGCTAATTGTGTTAACTTTTGTGTTGCTCGAGAAGCTAGCTGTATATTAATTATTACAGTGGAGCCTAAAGACATTTTGTAAGAACCAGTGACTAACAAATATTTTAAATTTAGAAACAAAATGGAAAGCTGTCCAGCCACGTACAGTGACGCCTCTGAGGAATTCAGAAAAGGGATTTAATGGTGAAGATTTTGAACAGCTTGCTAAAATTTGCACAACTCATCAAGAGTACGTATGTTATAATTTATTTAAAGTAAGTTGGAACAGATTGAAGGTATACAGTACATTGAGTATGGAAATGTATGAGCCATTTCTTTGTATTCTTAACATTTTCAACTTAAGAAACAACAGTATAATAATTTTTTTTAAGATTTATTTATTATTATATGTAAGTACACTGTAGCTGTCTTCAGACACTCCAGAAGAGGGAGTCAGATCTTGTTACGGGTGGTTATGAGCCACCATGTGGTTGCTGGGATTTGAACTCTGGACCTTTGGAAGAGCAGTCGGGTGCTCTTACCCACTGAGCCATCTCACCAGCCCCATAATAATTTTTTTAAACCTTACCTGGTTCCCATAGGCTTAGAGGATCCGTCTAACTAGAAACATTGATAATTTTGTTACTTTCTGATTAAGGGATCAGACAAGTCAAATGATCTAAGTTATGTATTATGACTTTTTCTGTTTTTTAAATCATTTATTATTTTAATTTTATTAAATGTATGTATATCTATATATTCACTATTTTTATTTTGGCTGTTTTCCAGTGTTTGTATGTCATAAGAATAGTTGTAACCTTTTAAAGAATGGTCTTAGCAGCACAGTATGTAGTATTTAACCTAAATGAAGGAAACGTTCATCCACCAGGTACTTCTCAGTTGCTTCATCTGTGTCAAGGAGCTAGATTTTTAAGACTAAATTGTTATTTTTTTGTTCTGAATTCCTCATAGGAAGCTCAGAGCTCTGAAGGCGGAGGAGTGATAGTGTATGCATGCACAGGGCCCTTTTCCAAGCTTAGGCCCCCAGTCCACAGTACAAAGGATACAGGACTTTCTGTTCTACTGGTAACTTTGTCTCCTTCTCTTCAGAGAAATGGGCAGTAAACTAAAGCTCCCAAGCAATTGCTGCTTAGCTCCTGCAGAAAAGAGAACGCGTGCTTGGGGAGCTGTCTGTCAGATGAAGATGCTCATTCAGGCCTCCGAGGATGGCTTTCCTGTGCTAGGCAGCTTGAACCTCTGCAGGAGTCTTCCTGGAGGATTCAGAATTAGAACTTGTTTTCTTAGCAAGTTCCCATGTTAGCTTTCTGCTTTATATTTTCATCTTTATTACATATTTATACCAGTAGACACCTTTAAAGTAAAGGTAATTTACTTACTTGCAGGCTGCTCAATGCAGACACCTGCACTGCCCCTCGGAGGAACTCACAGCTTATTAGTGTGGCATACATGCTTGAGATACTTATGTGAACATGATATGAGGACGGTATCTTTAGACCACTGTACCCCAAATTATGTCTCATTATTTATAGGTCAGTGTATGAGCCTGGTAACTTTTTCCCTATCATAGTCTATGTGACTAACACTCCTGAGAAGGTCCAAGACACAGAACATTCTAGCCTCTCGGAAGGCAGCTTCACTGAAGCACCAAGTCCGTGATCCCCTCTCTTCTCCGGGATTGGAACTTAGGTCTGTAGCTGAGTTTACATGGCCGTGATAATGCTACTGTTTCTAGATTCTTCGGTACACCCTTGTTTCTCGGTTCCGTTTTATCACATGCAGGGTAAGTCTGCTGTGCCAATTTATCGTATGACCGAGTGGCAGCCTACATGCTCATCATTTACGTGCAGACATTTGACCTGTTTCTTGATCCCAAGTATAGTGATAATAATAAAGCTAGAATTTATTTCATCCACACCTGTTAGAGTGTAACCTTTTAAAGAACAGTCTTAGCAGTGGTATTCCTTAAAACCGAACACTTGAAAGGTACTTGTCTGTCCATGGGTAATTCCAAGTAACCCTCTTCTGCCGTGATCTGTTTCAAGCCGAAGTTTTACAACGTTTACAGGGTGTGAAGAGCACCTGTAGCTTGTTTGGGGCTTTTCAGTAGCAATCAGCTGTTGGAGGAAGCGAACACACGCTGTAGCTCTCCTTTGAACCACAGAAGCGGGTGGCAGTATTTCAGCCCTGGGAATGTTCTGCGCTAATATTAGAATGTAGAGAGCTCTGGTTTTTTATAGTCCTTTCAGTGGCATTTGTTTGGAAGCATGCTGTACTTTTAAAACTATGTTTTTCTTCTTTCCTACAGCCCTCTCTTGTCCAAGCTTAAGGTAAGAGGTTTTGCTTCTGGAAGCACTCACAGGGAGCCTGTCAGCACCTTACACTGTGGGCCGGACTGGACCAGAAAACCTCCCCAGCATGCCCGCAGTTTTCTAGCTTAATACAAGTTTCTCAAAAAAAAAAAAAAGTTGTGACTATCTTTTCCTTTTTAACAACTTTTTAGATAGCGCCTGTGGAACCGTCATCACCAGGGAGGAAAAGCCTTCTGAGGGCGACAATGTCTGAAGAGGCAGTGGGGACAGGAGCAGCAGCCAAAGAGCCAGGTCCGTGCACAGAGTACTAGAGAGGCTTACAGGAGTCCCGTCACCTGCGGCACTTAAAGTGTTAGATCTGAAGTGCTGGGTTGGAATTTTTTTGTATTTAGGTTTTTGTACATATACTTTTAAAAAATAGAAAGCCTACATTTCTATATGTATTTCTATTTTTAGATAACTAGAAGTAATGAATATAAATTCTTTAAAAATCTAAATATTTTCTCTAATGTCAGTATGGAAAACATAATTTAAAATGATTATACAGAATGGTCTGAAATAGCTTTGGTGTATTTAGACATTCTTTCTTGTTTAAAAACAAACAACAACAACAAAAAAAAACTATTACTGAACAGATTAACCAGGTACCAACCTGTTCTGTAAGCCTAGCTAGGGAGAAGTTCTGTCTGGAGAACTTATAGAATTTTATCCTCTTTCCTTTGTTAGCTGACATACAGTGTGTGTGTGTGTGTGTGTGTGTGTGTGTGTGTGTGTGTGTCTGTGTATGAGTGTATGTATGTGTGTTTGTATGTGTATATGAGTGTGTGTGTGTGTGTGAATGTCTGTGTATGTGAGTGTGTGTGACTGTGTCTGTGAATGTGTGTGTGAGAGTTGTGTGAGAGACACTATATGAGTGTGTGTGGCTGTGACTATATGAGTGCATGTGCAAGTATATGTGTGAGTGTGACTGTGTGTGTGTGTGTGTGTGTTTCATACCTCTTTGTGCCTTGTATCAAACAGGCTTTGAGAAACATTTCTAAATGTATTTACAAAGCTTTAGGAATAAATATTTTCAGGTTATTTTTATCCTGATAATGATTTTATTATCTGTTTATATTATGAACCTTATGATCTGGGCCTGAACTGTTTTAAAGAGAGATGGCAGGCATTCTGAGTGAGCCTCCCTGACAGTACAGATGTGGCTGCTGCCATTCACTGGCCACCTACTCTATTAAAGCTCGTGTTAAGTCAGTTCGAGATCTTCATTCCCTTTTCTCTTATGACACAAATTAGGGATATTGTTTTGAGTCAACTCCACATGCTCGTTTTTTGTTTGTTTGTTTGTTTGTTTGTTTTTCTGTCTTTTTTCCAGTCATTTTTTTTTTAATCTCAGAAACCAGGGTAAAATAAGCTTTATTGCAGCTTAATAGACATGGTGATGTGCACGTATAATCCCAGAACTGAGAGGTGCAGCAGGAGAACAGGACTCAGTCATCCTCCTTAGTTACAGGCGAGTTCAAGTCTGGCCTGGGCTATAGAAGATCCTGTCCCAAGTCTTGTCCATGCACACGCATGCACCATTACCCTCAAAATGAAGGGATAGTCTCAATAGTCACCCAGTTTGAGTGTGGCCATTCCTCCATGTTGTGTGCACTGGGAAGATTGTTGTTAGGAACCCTGAGTGTGAAGCGAAGCTTAGTACTGCGTGCAACCCGGCACTCACTTGTCCTCTGCTGTGCTCTCTGTGGTACAGATGGGGAGGCTAAGGCACGACAGCTAAGGCCATTTGTCTGGTGCTCTGGCTCATAAGTTAAACCTGGATCCTCGTGCTTCTAACTGAATACCTCATTCTTTGACTGAGTAAACTGTTGGGATTATCACTGGCTTCAACAGTCCAAACACCAATATCCATCATGACCCTGGACAAGGAAGGGCACCTGGCCCCACCTCGGTGAAATGATGTCTTTAAGAGAATTGTCAATGCTTTGGATGCCTTTCCAGTGTGGCTTGGGGACCTGAGCTCTGCATCTTTCTCTGTGTTTTGTCCTTGTCCTTGTTATGTATTGTCCTTTTCCTTATGTGGAGATCCCCAGCCTTGGAGGTTAACAGGCCAGGAATGTGCTCCCCAGTCTCATTAGTCTCTGAGTCCTACAGATGTGTTCCGAGGGCCTCCTCTGAACCTTTAGATACTGGGACTTTATCACTGAGCTTGACCGGTTTCCCACCTGGCTGTAGCCTTTCTTACTTTGACCTTTGCCCCATACCCTGCCTGATAGATGCCAGTAAGCGTGGGCAAGGCTCACAACCCATGGGGACCAGATACCCACCTGGTTTCTTGCAGCCAAACCTTGGACTCTCCAGAGATGGCCACTTCTTCTCCGTGCTCTCTGATATTTGAAGTTGGGGGCCAGGAGCCAGGGGGCATGCAGAACTCTTCTGGTGCCGCCTCTGTATAAGAGCGGAGTCTGCCAGCTCGTTGCGGCTTCTCCGGCATCTGAGACAGAACTTAGGAAATACCTGGTCTTTGGGATGGACTGCTTAGATTGTCAGTTGGTAATTGTAGTTCTAGTAAACTAAAATGTAAAGGGAATAAAACTATTACTTTATCTTGCACTTTTGACTGTTTTTTGTGGAAATTATATATGCCCTCGTAGAATGTTTAGCTAACAAGACGAGAAGGCTTCTCTGTTGACCAGTGGGCAAGTTCTGCTTTTTGTTTACATACAAGTATTTTCTTTAACAAGTATTGAGAGGTGGAAATTCAGACCTGCTTCTGCTTCTTGTCAGGTGTATTCTTTGTATTCCCCTCTGCCCCACGTACTAGGAGGCTGTGTGTGCTCTGACAGCACATCTTCAAAGGTGCTGTGTTCAGATTACAAGTCTAATCTGACAAACTCTCCTTCCTTCATGCTGAATAAACTCTGTCCTATTTATATCTTTATATTATTATTAGAAAGATTACCCAAATACTTACCCAATATGGCATGCCTTAAGAAAGTAGAAGCTAAAAAAGTTTTCTGGTTCAGCAGATTAAAAAAAAAAAAAAAGTATTCATTTAAATATAAAAGACCAAAAAATTCAGAATATAAATTTTTTTTATGTATAATGAGGACTGAATCATTCATTTATTTTAACATGCTTTTGAATAATCATTATTTTTCACTACATTAATACTATTTATTAACCACATGGCATGTGTGTTCTACCTAAGGACACTGCAGTGTAACAGACAGCATTTCTGTCTGAAAGGGTTAGAATAGTTTTGTGTCACACGTGTGCACATGTGTCCCCCTCTACCTTTGTATGCAAAGTGTTGTTTGGAATCCCAAAGCAGCTTGTTTTTCTTCATATTCAGAGATTGAAACCTGCCCCGGCTCGGATCCAAATGGAGGCCGGCATGAGGAGGAGCCCCAGGAGAGCAGCCCCGGCTGTCATCAGATGGACTGGCAGGCAGCTTCCCCCGACCTTCCAGGAACTGCAGAGAAGGACCACACGGAGGAGCTGCCCAGCAGCACCAATGCCACACTGGAGCCCCACACCCAGTCCCCGGAGACAGCCGGGAGCAGGTCAGGGCCAGCTGCTACCGAGAATGCCTGTGAGGACAGCAGCTGCGTGCCGGCGCCTCCCACAGAGAACCACCCCGATGTGGCCAGAGACCCTAAGGTGGCTCCTCCTAGTGAATCAGTGGCAGAGCTGAAGCTCTCCCCCAGCGATGAAGTTGCACCGCCTGGGATGATTTCAGAGGGTAAATATTCACAGGCACACCGAAAAGAACTCTGCCTTCCACTGCAGGACACATTTGAAGTGCTGCCCAGGGACCAGCCTCACAACAGTGAGGTAGCTGAGCTGCGGCAGCCTGGTGTCACCACAAGTGATGGGAAATCAGCACAGAGTCAGGCTGGCTTGGAGACTGGTCCTGAGAGTGCACTCTGTGGCAACAGGAAAGCCTCTGACGTAAGCACACTGTGTCTGCAAGTGTGTATGGCCCCAGAAGAAAGGCGGGATAGCGAAGACCGAGTGAGTAAGGAAACGGAAGACTATCTGCACAGCCTTTTGGAGGGATGCTTAAAGGATGCTGAAGATTCCCTGTCCTATGAGGACATCCAGGACGACGACTCTGACCTCCTCCAAGACCTCTCTCCTGAAGAAGCGTCCTACAGTCTCCAGGAGAATCTGCCTCCTGAGGAGAGCACACTGTCCCTTGATGATCTGGCCAAGAAGATAGAGATCGCAGAGGTAAATGGGGGATGAAGAGCAGCTAGAGTAAGATGCAACCTCATGTGCAAATCCTGCTCTGTTTTAAGCTTAAGGGGACAATTCCATTAATGTCAACATTAATTATTGAATTACTTGTATGTGTTAAATCAGATGGCATTCAGTCACTGCAGTGATTACAGTTCAGGAAGCTACGTTGTCTGCCTCTAGACACAGAGGCACGGTTACCAACGCTATATTTCTTTTTCAACCTTGTGAGTTAGCATTCTCAGGGGCTCAGATGAAGACAAGATTGGTCACACTCGAATAAGGATGTCTTTCTCCTCGTATCCACAGGGAATGAGATGGTATATGTGTTCACTGTTCCTTCAGTGTAGGAACATGCATCTCTAGATTACCACAAGCAGCCATAACAGAATGGAGGGAAGCTTTAAGATAACGCTTTAAGATGAATTTCTAAGCTATTAGATAGAGAAAAAAAAAAAAAAAAAAAAGAACAGCAAAGAAAGATGACTGTTGACTTTTGTTCCATAAGAGAATTTTAAAAGTCCTGGGAAGAAAAAGATAAAAAGCTATGGAGGTGGGGGGAATAAAATAAGTCAGTCTAGGAAAACAAGAGGTAAAATCCACAGCAGGTAAACTAAGGGAGACAGCGGGAGAGCTGTCACAGAGTCACTCTGGACAGCTCCAGGGCGGGGCCCTCAGGCTCACCAGCCTCCTGGGCCATGGCTATATCTCTCTGAGCCAGCTTGTGCTGGGAAACTGAGACCAGCGTTTCTCTGTGTGTGGTACATCGTTCCATTCCCACCCCCACCCCCACCCCCCTTCACCCCCACTTACCATCCACCTTAGGTTGACCCTTGACCTCATTCACATCTATAAATTAGCCCTGCCCTGGGAGGCTATGGCAGGAGAATCACTATGAATCTGAGGCCAGCCTCAGACATAGTGCAGCATTGTTTCAACCCTCTAAAATTCTCTTGTACAGCCACAGTGTTCTATCTAACAGCATTCAGGAAGACAGTAGGAAAATAAAGCAAAACTAGGTAACAACTTATATGTGATAATGAAGCTCTGTGACAAGCTTCCTGGGACCACTGTTCTATTCCTATTTCATTTCCTATAAACTATGGGTTTTTTACTTTGACAAAATTAGATTTTTTTTTTAAGTAAAGCCTTAAGCTCAGTAGTTATTCTCGTGCTCTTACCAGAGTACCTGATTGTCAGATAGCTGCCACAAAACTATGATTTTTGTGTCTTAATTTTCTCTTTTCAGAATCATTTCTCGGAGTATACAGAGTGTCTGCTCAGTGATGGAATAGTTAGATAACAGGTGGTAGGGATGGTCGTACAGCATCTGGAATATAACATGCTGAACTGTATGCGTAAGAGAGTTAAAATGGTACTAATGCGGTATAAACCTCAGCACAGCTCTCAGAGTAGTTTTTGAGAAGCAGCGGCACTGATGGTGAGCAGAGGTGATTGTTCTGAACACCGCTCTGCACAGGGCCACTGTGTGTGGGGGTGTGTCACAGCCGAACAGGGAGTTCCTACTCAGATCACAGCGAGGTCTCTTCATGACGCCGTGGCTAGAAAATCATACGTGGAGTTGAAAGTTGTCTCTTATGGTCAAGGAGCTATCAGAGAAGATGCCTCCCTCTGTGGTTTCCCCTTAGATTCTCTGCCTAACCTTCTGGGGGGGGGGGGGAACCCGGGCACACACACACACACCCATGCCTGAGGAGGATGGCTTTTTAATGAATCTTTGATTTGCCCTGAGATGAAAGATCCTAATTTATGGAAATAAACATAAATACGCTGCGTGATCCAGAAAAAAAAAAAAAAAGAAAGAAAGTTGTCTCTTCTGAGAAAAGAGAACGTAATGGTCTCCTTTTTAAAATTTATTGGCCTGTTAAATTTTTCTGTATAAGAACCCCCGAAGCTACATCCAGTTAACAAATAGAGCATGCTCTGTGGTGGTATGAAATAGATAGTAAAACATACTTTCTGAGTACTTAAGTCTGGTACCTATTCTAACCATATATTTTAATAAAATCTGCCTGTCTGCAAAAGAGCTTAAGCTAAAAGACTTAAGTGTTTTCTTAATACTGTAAGAGTGTAGCTTTAGGTTAAGTCATAGGTTTCCTTACAAGTGCAACTATTTGCACAAAGACACATATATGTGTTATTTGTCTCTGCCTGTTTTGAGACAGGGTCTCATGTGGCCCAGGCTGGCTCCCAACACTCGAGGTAGCCTTGAAGTTTTGGTCCTCTGCCTGCCTGCCCCCCTCCCCTCTCAAGTGCTGGGATTACTGGAGTACAGCACACTTTGGGTTTGTTTGTATTGAGGATCACTCACAAGAGTCTTGTGTATGCTAGGTGACATTTTACTGCTGAGCTACACATACCCCAGCCCCTAGTTTTAAATTTTTTAATAATTAGATTCTGAAAAGCATAGTTTTGTCTGAGGAACAAATGTGCTTTTAGCCAGTTTGTGCTTTATGCTTGCAGTAAATGTCTACAGCCATCCATCTGGCACTGCTGGGCGCTGCAGAGTCTAATGAGAAGCTTAGGTATATGGGGCTCCCTGATGTCACCGCTGAGTAACAGCCCGATGAGTGAGGCTTCCCTGACCTTGCTGGGTAGTTTCGCCACACACTGCTGCATGTCACTGTCAGTCCTTCTCCTGGCATCTGCCTGAGCTCTGACCTCTCAGGGCCCCCTTCTGCTGGAAGCTCTTAACTACCTAGTGGTAGGGAGCTGGTGTCTTTCTCTGCTGGCTTTTCTCACTCTGCATGGCTCAATTGGGCTTCAGGAGAACTTGTTTTTATATGGGTAGTCTCTTGTTATGTTTAGACATAGATCCATCTTATGTAATGAAATGAAGTTTAACTCTGAGGGAAGGAAAATTGGCTCCAGCGTTTGAGCTCATGAGTATAGAGGCATGTGGAAATGAAACTTTTTAGACTTGAAAAGCTCTTTTCAAACCCAAGAATAATTTTGCCAAGCAATAGCCTAATAGCTGAAGCATTGCTGGGTTTTCTTATTAAAAAGAACGTGACCCATTGTTGACAGCACTATCCCCACTGTTTAAGGAAGAAATCGTATACACACACACACACGTATCTTCATTTCATAGATTTGGGTTTTTTTTATTTTAGTTTTTATTACTTCCATTTATTCTGTGTGGGTTTGGATGCACATGCACCACAGGTCTGGGGACACTTACAGGAGCCTGGGGGTCAAGCTCACACTGTCAGGTTTTAGCAAGCACCTTTACCTACTGAGCCAACTCTGGCCCATGTTTTTAATTGTTTGAGAGTCTCTCTCTGTGTGACTTAGGCTGCTGTCCCTTAACTTGCAATCCTCCTTCCTCAGTCTACCCAGTACTGACATCATAAGTGTATGACACCACACCAGGTTTATTTCATAGATTTTTATAAGAAAAAAGCTAGTTCCATGCAGTGTCAGACAAGAAGTTAGGGCTGCAGGGCGGTAGTGGCGCACACCTCTAATCCCAGAACTTGGGAGGCNGAGGCAGGCGGATTTCCGAGTTCGAGGCCAGCCTGGTCTACAGAGTGAGTTCCAGGATAGCCAGGGCTATACAGAGAAACCCTGTCTCGGAAAACCAAAAAAAAAAAAAAAAAAAGTTAGGGCTACTCATTTATCCCCACACTTAATTTTGTGACTGACTTCCACTGAATTCCACCGTAATATGGACATAATGATTAAAAACACAGGTAAAGTTGGGCTTGGTGCACATGCCTTTAACCTCAGCAGTCAGAAGCAAGCTACGAGTTTGAGGCCAGCCGGATCTACATCGTGAGTTCCAGGTCAGCCAGCATAGTGAGACCCTGCTTCAAAACTAAACTAAAATTTTAAATGAACTGTTGCGGTGGGAGCTGTCTGAGAAGGTAACCTTTGACCATTGTGCTGAGCGAGTGGGTCTTGGGAAAAGAAGTCTTAGAAACAGCAGCGGTGGCAGGTCTGCTCTTTCTGGGGAAGCAGAGGGATAGCTTGCTCACTGAAGACAGTTTGCCTTCCAAGAGCACCATGGGTGGGAGTGGTTGACCCCTGGTTTATGTAGCGCTCTAACTAGTCCCTGAGGAAAGCCCTGGAAGTGCCCATTTTAAATTTGTGCCAGATGGTATCATTTTTGTCTCTTGTTTTTAGACTGCTTTTTACATTTCTGGTTAGTTAATGCATCTTGATTGACATGTTTCTTTTACCAAGTTCCTTTCCTGCTTTAATTATATTTCAGTTTTACATATTTACTGTTCTTCCTAGACGTTTGCATTAGCTACTTCCTGCGTTTCCTCTCCTTTGTTTTCCCCCTCCCCACCCCCACTGATCTCACATGAGCACTATGTAGACCTGGAGTCTCAAACTGATACCCAGAGGGCCAACCAGGTCAAACACAGCAGGGATGTTCCCCCATCTGTCTAGAGGTTCTCACCCTTTTAAAACTGCTTGGAGCTGGAGAGAGGCCTCAGTGGTTTAGAGCCTTTGTTCCTCCAAGGGCCCAGGTTTGGTTTCCAGCACCCACATAGAGGCTTGAAAACATTTATAACTCTTAATTTCCAGGACATCCAACTCCTTCCCTTTACTCCTCGGGTACCAGGTACACACATGGTGCATATACATACATGCAGGGAAAACATTCAGAAATAAACTTCAAACAAGCAAAACCTCTAGTAAGCCTGGGCACACCAGCACACACCCTTAATCCCAACACTAGGAAGGCAGAGAGGCAGCCAATATCTGTGAGTTGAAGGCCAGTTGGAACTACATAGTGAGACCCTGTTTTGTAAATACATAAATAAGACACTATACTTTTAAGTCAGACTGAATCCAGCTCCCTAACACTCTGCCTGCTGACTTTAAAATCTGCCCTAAAATATCCTTTGTGCCATCAGCCTCTTCTCAGGGCTCCCTGTAGCTTCGTGGGAAAGGCTCAGCTATGTAGCATGAAACCCAGAATTCTTGGCAATCTGGTCCATCCATTTTGAGCAACATCTCCTACTGTCCTGTTTTCAGCTGCAGTCAGACTGGTCCCCTACCTCCAGGTCCACCTGGCACATCCTCACCTCTGTTCCTTGCCACCTGGGTTCTGTCAGTTTTAGTGATGCACCATCTTCTATATCTGTTCCTTCCCAAGCCTCAACATTTCAGACCATGCCATTCCAGCATGGACAGTGCCCAGCACAGTACCCAACTTCTTGAAGTCGCTGTTCCCTTGGAACCGCTTTTCAGAATCTCTGGTGATGGAGGGGTGGGGCAACATTCCCCTTAAGGCATTCTTAACCTTCCTCATGCTGGGACCCTTTAATACAGTTCCTCATGTTGTGGTGACCTCCGAACATAAAATTTCTCCGTTACTACTTCATAACTGTAATTTTGATAGTTATGAATCATAATGTAATAATACCTGATATTCAGGATATCTGATATACAACCCCTGTTTAAAGGGTCATTGCATCCTCCAGAGGGCCTTCAACCCCAGGTTGTCCAGCTGTGGTCTTCCCCCTAAGACATGGGCATATTTTCTTCTACACCAAACTGCCGGGTCCTGAGAGATAAGAATCCTGTTGGCTATGCCCCTGTACCTCTCTCTAGCTTCTAAGTGTATACTGGGTGCATCTTTATGAAATTCCCCCACTTGTGTATTCATATTTCTCTCCAGCATGCTTATCCTACTTGATAGAGACCAAGGGACAGCAGTAAGTGTAGATCAAGTCCCTGTCTTCCTGAAGCTTGCTTTCTAGGTGGAGAGGTAATTGTAACTAAATTCACATAAAAATAAACAATGTAGCTTTAAATATTAGGAAAGGCACCAGTGAGATGCTCAGCTGGTAAAGGCAGCTGCTGCCAAGGCCAGGACTAGATCAAGATGCCCGCCCACATGGGAAGGGAGAAGCTGTCCTGGGGTTTAAGAAGGAAGGGTGCCTGACACTCATGGTTCCTTTCTTACAGCTCCTTTCCCATCTTGTACTTACTAAATTGTCTGCTTTGCAAGTAAGAGCTAGTTACAAAAGCCTAGTACCCGATCTAAATATTTAGATGCATTAGAACGTTCCTGGTTTCTTTTTGTTTGTTTGTTTGTTTGTTTGGGTTTTTTTGTTTTGTTTTGGTTTGGTTTGGTTTGGTTTTCCGAGACAGGGTTTCTCTGTATAGCCCTGGCTGTCCTGGAACTCACTTTGTAGACCAGGCAGGCCTCAAACTCAGAAATCCGCCTGCCTCAGCCTCCCAAGTGCTGGGATTAAAGGCACGCGCCACCACGCCTGGCCCCTGGTTTCGTTTTTTAACAATATGCTTTTTCCTTCTTAAGCTTTTTGCTGGCAGTGTGTGTGAGCCCAAGCACACTCTCAGGCCCTTTACGTTTGGCTTTTCCTCATCTGAGAATGGCTAAAAGGCCTGTAGGGACTGAGCCATGGCAAAGCACGAGAATGTCTGTTAAATGCACAGTTCGTCTGCAGTGAAGTCGCTAGCTTGTATGTGTTATCTGTCAAGTTCATTGGAAGCCGAGTGCATGTTTTTGATGAGGCTGTGGATGAAGAGTCTAATTTGGGTCTGTTTCCCCTTTAACCTGTTGAGGAAGGACCTGTGACTGACCGCAAGGTGATCTGCTCTCCATGTTAGGACCTGCGGTTCCAGGGTCTCGGAATCACTTAGTTTTGTGTACTCTGATCCACATTTAAGGCAGCCATTGATGTTCACTTATTGAGATGAGCCGATGAGCTGTTTATTTGCAGATACGTAGTACTAGGCCAGATGGATTTTTTTTTCCAGCCCTGCATTAGAGAGTGCCACCAATTACAGTAATTACGGCTCAGATGTTCTCGGTGGATGAACTCAGTATACATTGTTTAGGTAAGAAAACAATTTGCTAATTGAAACAGGAAATTAAATGTGCTGTTACAGATAAAGCTTTTTGGGGAGATTTAAATTTTCTTTATTGTTGTCTAGCATAGGCAAGGCCCTGGTCCTGATCCCAGCACCATGGAGGGAGGGAGGGAGGGAGGGAGGGAGGGAGGGAGGGAAAGGAGGATGGACGGCAGATAGACAAACAGACTGAAAAGCTTTGCATCTTAATACTTTTGTTTTGTTTTTGAGACAGTGTCACTCTGTAGCCCTGACTGTCCTGAAGCTCACTGTGTAGTCCAGCTGGCCTTGAACTCAGAAAGATCTCCTGCCTCTACCCCACAAGTGCTGGGATTAATTAAAGCTGTGCACCACCACACTCAGCCTCTTATTTTATTGTAGCAACAACAACAACAAACCATAGGATGACTTCCCGGGGGTTGTTCTCAGGAGACACGTTGAAGTGAGCTGTATCTGGAGACTGTGTGTAGAGCCATCTGGCATCTTTAGCAGGACACTGTGAACAGGCCACAGTCTCATTCCAAGTACTTCCCCTTCAGCCACAGAATTCTGGCATATTCCACCCACCTAAGTCCTTTATTATTCATTCATTCATTCATTAAATCCTGATGTTTCCCTTCCCAGTCCTCCCCTCACCTTTTCCCACCCCACCCCCAATCTCCTCCTCTTCAGAAAAGAGCAGGCCTCCCATGGGTGTCAACCAGCCATGACCTATCCAGTTGCAGTAAGACCAAGCACCTCCTCTCGGGGCCAGTCCCATGTTTGCTCCCTGGTGGGCGGTTCAGTCTCTGTGAGTCCCTAGGAGACCAGTTCAGTTGAGTCTATGGGTTTTGTGGTGTCCTTGAGCCGTCTGGCTCTTACAGTCATTTCTCCCCCTCCTCCTAAGGATTCCCTCAGCTCTGTCTAATGTTCTGCCAGCCGTGGGTACCTGCATCTGCTCCCATCAGTTGCTGGATGGAGCCTCTCTGCTGACAGTTGGGCTAGGCACCATTCTTTGAGTATGCAGAGTATCGTTAGGAATCATTTCATTAGTGGTTGGTTGGTTGGTTGGTTGGTTAGGTGGTTGGTGTTTTGTTAGGTTTGGTTTAGGTTTTTTTTGCCATTCATGTTTTGTTCTATTCCAGGTCTCTGAGGGTCTTGGCCCTCAGGCAGTGTTAGGGGCTGACTGCCATACTGTGGTAGAGAGAGATTCTGATTGAGTTTTAGGAGGTCCATACGGGGCAGGATGTCTGGAGTGAAGCAGGTCTGATTTCTGAATGCCGTGTTGTGGGAGGTAGGAGTTCTGTTTCAGGTGAACGCAAACCCTTTATTCCAGACTATAGGTGGGGGGGGTGAAGGGGGAGACAAAACCAAAGAATACATCCAAGAATTTCACTCCTTGGCAGGCTTCTCCTGTGCGCAGTCCCATTGTACATTGTTCATGTATGTGCTATATATACATGAACCAGAAAATACCACAAAGAAAAAAAAAAAAAAACCCAGAGGAGATATCATTGGAAGAGCACCCCTCCTTCTCAGTGGACACTGGGGAAGGTTGGGGAGAGGAGCATAGGGCACGGGGCTTGAAAACGAAAGAGCTCTGTTGGTAAGGAAGCAGATCGATGCAGAGTTGAAGCCCTGGGGAAGGACAGTCACAGAGACTCTGACACCCCACACCTCTGTGCAGCTCACACTCGGCCTCTGCCCTCCTTACAAAGGACACAAGGTGGGCCCTTGGTAAGGCTCCTGTCCCTTAAGGCCTCCAGAGCCGAGCTCCCCAAGAAGCAAGGTAGGGGCTGATTGCTGCCACACTGAGACCCACTGTGCTATTCCAGGGGACAGCTCTCAAGTCTGTCATACTTGCAACATCATTTGATAAGAGTTTGTTTCTTGAATTACAGATGTAAAATTAATATCCCAAAGATACACTTCACATGAATGTTACCCTTCCCACTGTCCTTTTGTGTATTCATGCCAGGGTGGGCGTTAGATGTCTTCTATCCCTTTGTCACATATTGGCTTCACTCTGCACCAGATTCCCAGCATCAAGGTTACAGGGGCATGGACCCCTGCCCCCAGAGTTGTTTACCTGGGTGTTGGGGATCCAGACTAAATGACTAATCTCCATGCTAAACAGCTGGGCAGGTTAGGGCGCTTGCTGCCAAGCCGAATGACCTGAGTTCAATCCCTGGAACCCACACAGTGGAGGGGGAAATACTCCTGCAAGCTATCTGGATCTAATGTGTGTGAAAACACACACACACACACACACACACACACACACACACACAAAATAAATGCGTTTTAAACTGCATCTTAACTTTTAAGCTAGAGTTGCATCTCAGGAGTAGAATTTTTGCCTGGCACACAGTAAGCACTCCTGTAGTCCTACTCAGAGGCCAAAGGACCATTTAAGTCCAGGAGTTCAAGACCAGCCTGAGAACATAGCAAAGCTCTCTGTGAAATCAAGAATAAAGCCTTCTTGTGGTAGGTAAATTCACTATAGCAAATATATAACAGAGAAATGTATAATGGGAAAAAGGAATGGAGGATCTCAGAGGCCCCTCCCTTTTGTTTCTACACTTTCTAGAAGTAAAAAAGATTGTCCTTTAAATATCTTTCATTAAAACTAATCTCTACTTTCTGTCCATTGCTTTTTAAGATTTTTGTAAATTTATTAATCTCTGTCGTGTTGATGCATGTGTGTGCTGAGTGTGTGTGTGATGCACGTGTGAGTGCGGACGTGCGTGTGCCAGACAGCCTGTGAAAGCCAGAGCACAGCTGGGGATCACTTCTCTCCTGGGTGAGATATGGGAGTCGGGGTTGTCAGGCCTTTGCAGCGGCTGCTTCTGCCTACGGAGCCATTTCACTGGCCTCTTTCCTGCTCTTTAAAACTTAACAGGATATCTTTGACTCTCAGTTTAAGCAGGGCACTTGTAAAATTCACTTCCCATTGTCTTATGAAGGAATCATTCAATGTTTTTTCTAAAACAATTTAAAAAAACAACCCTATTTTTTCATATCTTTGTACCTGTAAAACAATTTACATTCCTTTCTTTATTGAGAGAGCATGCTTGTGCCACAGCCTGTGTGTGAAGGTCAGAAGACAACTGGAGGGAGTTGTTCTCTCTTTCCAAGGACAAACTTGTCAGGGTTCGTGGCAAGTATCCTTACCCACTGGGACATCTTGCCAGCCCTGTACTTAGCATTTTAATGTCACTAAAGTACTTTCTCAGAATAAGGATATCTGAAATACGTATTTCCTATAAAAAGAATAAATTGCTAACTTATTGATTATTTTTTAAGATAATGGTTTCTATAGACCTGTGTTCAGAGAAGCCCAGTTGAAGACAATTTGTCTAGAGTCATTTGCTCCTAAAAGCTCTGTATCATAAAAAGCACTAATGGAATCCATAATTATCCGAGATTGCTGCTGGAACTGGAAATCACATTAAGTACTCTGCGCCGTTGATCAGATAAATGACGTTACAGGGAGTCCTAGCTTACAGCAAGGACTGACATCCACAGAGCTGAGCCCACACTGCCCACCCATGTCATCGTCTGTAGCATGGAGCAAGCAGGCACCTGCTCTCCGTGGGCTGGGGTGTGCACAAGTGAGCAGCTACTTCCCCTCCTGCCTCTTCGAACTCATGTACACACCCTCTTTAGGAGCTTCTGACCCTAAGTGACAAGCAAGGGTTGTGGTTTATAAGTAAGAGATGGGGCACAGGTAGGTGGCCTGTGTGAAAGTCAGAACATGGGCGGCGGAGGCTGAAAAGCTGCCTCCTGTTTTCCCATGAAGCACCGAAGTGTAAATACTTTGAGGCTTTATGGTCTGTGACAGCTACTCAGTTCTGCCTTAAAGCCCCCCAAAGGGCTGGAAAGATGGCTCAGCAGTTAAGAGCACTGACTGCTCTTCCAAAGGTCCTGAGTCTGATTCCCAGCAACCACATGGTGGCTCACAACCATCTGTAATGGGATCTGATGCCCTCTTCTGATGTGTCTGAAGACAGCTACAGTGTACTCACAAACATACAATAAATAAATAAATCTTTTTTAAAAGCCCCCCCCAAAGCTATGCAAAACTTGAGTAGTTTCCAGTTAAAGCTACAAAAACAGTGACATACAGCTAGGAATGGTAGCAAGCAGGAGACTTAGAGAAGATCTCAAGTTCAAAGCCAGCCTGGGATATAGCAAGTTCCTAGCTTTCTTGAACTGTGAAGTAAAGGCGGCTTGTATAGGGTTAGGGGCATGGGGGGAAGAAGAACCAGGGGGCTGTGGGCTATATAGTTTGTTATCCTCTGCATATAAAATGAGTCATAGAAAACTGAGAGAGATTCTACAACAAAACTCCCCAAAAGATTTTGACTATAGATTACTTAGTACTGTGTACTTTCTCTGAGGTTCTAAGGAAACTCATTCGATGTTAAGTTTGCTGCCATATCTTAAGTGCTGTCACTAAGCTAGACATAACTCATGCATGTCATTCCAGACTTCTGCTAAGAGAGGAAATTGCCATGAATTCAAGACTAGCCTGGGCAAGACCCTCGCTTGGAAGGAGGGAGGGAAGGGCGAGCAAGCCAACCTATGGATGAGTGAAAGAAGGACAGAAGTATAAGTCACTGACATGGTGCTCTGTGGTTGCACGTGTCACTGATAAGTCCCAGATACGTCTCACACTCCACATAACCACTGGTTTTCCCACTCTCTCACAGGTCGTTCCTGCAGAAGGACTGGTGTCCATACTGAAGAAGAGGAATGACACAGTAGGCAGCCATCCTGCCCAAATGCAGCAGAAGCCGGCTAAGCGTAGAGTGCGATTCCAGGAAATAGATGACAACCTGGAGCAAGGTGCGCCCCTGCAGCCCTGGGTGTGGGAGTGCTGGACAGTCAGGAGACAGGATTTGTAAGGGCTGTGTGGACTCAGTTGCACTATCTTCTAGCAGAGAAACAAAGTTTCTCTGTTATTTCCCCTCCCCCCAAATAAATGAGTGAGTTGCAAAATTCGCTTTGTAGTCTCACCAACCCAGAAATGGTCAAGGTTAAAAACTCACCTCGGGTTTATATATATATCCTCTCCTTTCCTTCCCTCCCCTCCCTTTACCCCTCCTCTCTTTCTTCCTCACCCCTCATTTTGCTTTCTCTCTCTCTCTCTCTCTCTCTCTCTCTCTCTCTCGGGCTTGTTATATTTATTTTGTTTTTAGTGACACATTACTGTCCCTCCTTTTCTGTGAGGCTTCTGTACAGAAGCCAATCATCTCCCAAGAGCTACTCAGCACAGTTGCCCTTGAGTATCTCTGTCCCTGGCTGGTACTCAGGTGATGCTGTCACGGGCCTCAGAAATGTTTTTATTTCATCCTGGCATCTCATGTGTAATCAGCACAGCTCCCCTGACCCCAGGGGACTTCTCTAACCTGACCACACACATGTGCACCCAGGTCTGGAACTCTCAGGCCACCTCCTCCCTCACCAAGCTACTCAGCTTTATCCTTCTTAAAATACAGAATACAACCACCTCTGCCAGTAAGGTCAAGGAAAAACATGTAGATAACGTGTATGGATTGATGTCAAAAGTCATGAAATCTCTATGTTGTGCTGACAAGCCAGCGCATAGGCAAACCTCACTCCCGCCTGGAGCTTCCTAAAGAGGCCCCTCTTCCTCTGGTCAGCACTGTGTCTAGAAATGTAACATGGAAGCTCATAGGTAATTGGGGTGTTTAGTTTTTTTTTTTATGTGCATGGATATTTTGCCTGCATATATGTGTGCACTACATACATGCAGTGTCTGAGGAGGCCAGAAGAGGGCATCAGATCTGCGGGAAATGGAGTTACAGAGGGTTAAGAACCTTTGTATGGTTCCTGGCATTCAAAGCTGGGTCCTTTGGACGAGCAATCAGTGCTCTTAACTGCTGAGCTGTCTCTCCATCTGCTCATGGATGGTCTTAAATTTATGACAGCCACATAACAAAAGTAATAGTATATGAATCCTGTCTCAATAGTATATTTCATTTAAATGAGCTTATCAAAAATATAACGTGGTCAGGACTAGAGAGTTGCTGGTGAGGAACTTCCCACCCTCTTCTCCACACTCTGTCCTCCAAAGCTGGAGTTTATTTCACACTCCAGTTCATCTCTGTATCAGTCACGTGTTGGGTGCTCAGCTGCAGCTGTCACCTCCACCACAGCCCATAATGCATGTTGTTTAAACAAAATTGATATTTTCAAATACCTGAATGGTATTCAGATATCATCTCTCCATGTACCACAGGAGCCAAGACTCCTGAATAATAGTAAAACGTGCAGATGCTCAGGGCGCTTATATAAACCATCGCGCGTTCTCATGGACTCTGCTCACACATCCTGTGCACTTTCTTGGATGCTGATGATTTGTGTTGTTGCTGTTGCTGCTGCTGCTTCTGTTGTGCATCTCAAACCGGTGCCACAGTGTGTGTGTGGAGGTCAGAAGACAACTTCTGGGAGTTGGCTCTCTTCTGCCACCATCAGTTAATTCCAGGGATTGCACTCAGGTGATCAGGCTTGTGTGCCAAGCACCTTTACTAATTCTGCTATCTCACCCATTCTTCCTTACTCTTCTTTAGAAAAAATGTCTTGGATCAACATCAGTAGTTGAAATCATCTCTGGATTATATATAATATCCCATGAGTTTAAATAATTGCTATGTGGTATTGTTTAAGGGGATGTGATAAGAAGAGGGTACATATTTAGTGCAGACAGTTCTTCTGAACATTTGTTCGACAGATCAGAGCCATAGATGGAGAGGGGTCACGGTGATGACAAAGTAGGAGGAGATGAACTAGGTCGCTAGCCTAGATTAGCAGGCACCGGAGAACTGTGATTAAAAGAACCGGTGAAGAGATTGAGCTAAGCCTGCTGATGGTTTAACCCCGTTCTCCTGTTTGCAGATGAGGTTGGCGGTGGTTCCTGCATCCTGCTCATCTTGCTGTGCATAGCCACTGTCTTCCTCAGTGTTGGAGGAACTGCGCTCTACTGCACCCTGGGTGACATGGAGTCACCTGTTTGCACGGACTTTGCTGACAACGTGGACTTTTATTACACTAAGCTGCTGCAGGGGGTAGCGGGGCTGAAACACTGGGTCTACCTCTCCTAGCAGCAAGCGTGGCAGGCATGACAGACGGGCTGACAGACACAGAAGATGCAGACTTCCCCAACAGCGTTTATCTCAGAAGTCATGAGACATTCCCCCTCCCTGGCATCAAGGACCCAAGGATGGACGTTAGAAACAGCAGCATTAAACAGCAGCCCAGAGAACAGAGTTAGATGTAGGCACCGAGGACAGAGGGAGGGAGCTGTGGCGAGCAGGCCCCTCTCCTTGCTGCTTCCTCGTGCTATGCGGGGCTCACACTGAGGGCTAAAGGGCACTCCTGGTTTACAGTCTTGCTCCACAGCCATTGCTTCCTGCCATCATGCAATAAGTTTCTTTGTCATCAGAGAGTGTTATCTTATGGCTTCAGTGCCATTTTTTAGTTAATCTCGGGAATTGTGTGATTTAAGCCTTGGGCATTACTCTAGATTCTGGTCTCCATTTGCAAAATGGTTGTGGGGTGTGGGGCGGTCTGAAGCAGTGATCACAAGTGCATAGCCAGCATAAAATGCAAAGATGACCTTTATTCTTTTAACTTGATGACAATGTGCAGGCACAACTCTTTGGAGAAGGCTTACCTGCGAACTAGATAAACTGTAGAGATGTTGACCCCGAGTTGAGAACTAACAGACCCGTGTCAGTTGATGAACTTGACAGGCCCAAAGGCACAGTGACAGAACTCCCAGGTCCCAGGTGAGAGTTCACTCTGGCTTCTGTGCTGCCTCAGGAGATGAGTGCTGGGCTCTGTGCACAGCTCAGGAGAAACTTACTGAGTGTCTGTTATGTCCTGAGAATCTCAGGAAAGCAACCAAGTAAGGCGTGGTTCCTACGGTGCAGGTGTTTAGGGCAGGTAAGCCCATTCTCTGACGAATGAAGCAGACTACCACATGTATGCGTAATCTCAGGCCGTACGCTTAGGTGTATGGAATGTGTTTCTACGTGGACTCATTCTAGAACGCTTCATGGGCTCATGAAGCAGAAATCCAGTCATACCCTAAAGAGACAAATGTCTAGTTTTGTTTAACTCTGTCATCAGGTGGCCAGTCCTCATTTGCGGTACAGTGATCTAATGTTTAGGAGGCCTTGCTTTGACTTTTTATATTCTAGGCAACATCTTTTTTTAAAAATCATGAATTATAGTTTTTTAGCAAGTGATTGTTATGTTCTGTTTTCCTCTCAGAATCATTTGGAAGGAAGGAGAGAAATGGCTTTGCAGATGTTACTGGCTGGCACAGTACCTTCCTTTGCGTTTCTGCTTATTTATTTGGAGTGTGAATTTAGGGGTTTTTTTTTTATGAATTGCGCGTGCGCTGCTGAGCCTGCATTCCTTCATCCCACCGCTGCCTATTTAATTAGATGTGTAGTGTTTGGATTTTATACCATTTCAGCTCCATGTATTTTTAGACTTGTTTTGAAATTGACTTTTTATTTTCACTTATAATACTGTGTGGCTTATCTCTTATGTCACCATAAACTGTAATATTTTCAATGGGTATAGATCAGAGTTATTTATTTAGAAGTATACAGAATGCTGAAATTTAGATTCGTTATACCTAAGGCTGATTTTATTAGAAGATTATTTTAATGTCCTATTATAAACTTTAAGACTTTGTATTCATATCATATGTAAAATAGGTCCCCACCATCCTGGTACAGAGGTTCTATAGAAGCCACTAGCGAGGTCATCTGTGCAGGCCCCTCTCGATACACAAACATTTCACCCTCGTGATTTCTAGTTGCGGGGATTTGGTGATCTTTGTTTCTGCCAATTTTATGTCAAGAAAAGTTCAAATCTCCCTCCTGTTTACCTCTTTTCAGTCATTCAGAGTCCCATGTGATCTCTGATGTTGTATCTGCCTCTCAGCCACCTTGGCCACATTTCCAAAACCCTGGGTTTCCTGGGAGAATCCAGTAAAAGAAAGGGCTGAAATGATACTTTGTTAACCAGTGACCCAGTTGTGTATCCAAGGAGCAGGTGCTCGCCACTCTTGATCGGGAGCAGGCTGACCTCTTGACCTAAAGTGGGTGTGAACTCTCACCTAGAAAACCTAGGGTATCTTTGAAACCTGTAATGGTCATTTATTGCATGAACTGGAGTATCCCCTGCAGGAGAGAGGGTGGTATCCCACATATAAGCATCAGACAGCTGTGCTGAAATGTCACTTCTCCTCTCATTTGAAAGTACTGACAACTATTTATAACTACAATTCTGAAGAACTGTATTCGAGGGTGTCAAATCAAGCTTGTAATTTAAAATCTATACCAACAAAATGTCTCCGAGAATTTATTTGAACCCTTTGGGTGTTGAGGGATGCTTGAAAGTAAACTATAATGTCAGAGGTCCAGTCCCTGTAGGAGATGCCAGCTATGTGGGGCAAGTCTTTTTTTTTTTTTTTTAATTACATTCACATATTTGGGGGAGGGACCACAATTGTGCCACAGTGTCCATGTGGCTATCAGAAGATCACTTAACAGAGTCGCTTCTCTCCTTCCACCATTAGGGTCCAGAGGCTCAGACTCAGGTCATGCACTTGACAGCAAGTGCTTTCTCCCACTGAGCCATCTTATCAGCTCTATTTTGAGGACATCTTAAAGTCCCTAAGTAACAGTTCTCAGCTTTTAAAATACCTCTCTGCCTGACTAGTAACCAGGCTCCGCTCTCAAGTGCTGCATCCTTTTAGACTTGAATATCAAGTCCAGAGTCTTATTTTATCAGTCTGTGAATTGTGGTGCAAGAGGTGCTGAGGAGCTGAAGTTTGAAGGTCAGGCTTATTTTGCAAGGACAGATGTGATTTGGGTCTCCTGAATGGCAGGACAACATGGCCTAGGGGGAGCAGTGAGGAAGGACGGGGCGGGGCAGGGGGATGTTGAGCAGAGAGAAAATGGAAAGCAAAGAAGCCCTGGGCTGGTGACCTCCTTTCCTGACACTGGCTTTTGTGACACTCACTCCCCATACATAGGTGGGTTATTTTTCATTATTAGCATCTATTAATGGTACATAATGGGCTTCATTATGACACTTGCATATCTGTAGATAATGTGTTTTGAGCATCTTCATTCCCTGGTACACTCTTGTTCCCCTCCATCCCTGCTCATCCCCTTCAGGAGGCTGGGTTCTTCATCCTACTGCTAGCAGGCAGACCTGTGTAAGCTCTCATTTCCTTGGGCACAGTTGATCTTGTGTGGTGTTTGTAGTATTTGCCATTGATTCATTCTGTGTCTAAGCAAGCACACGTACACCTCTCAGCCACAGGTTTGGTGCTGCTGGGCTCCACCACCCTTTTGTTTCCCGAGCATGACTTGCACCTTCAGAGACTGTAAGAGTGACTCTGGGGCTTTTGGACTTTAATAGCAATGTAGTAAGCTGGGCATGGCTTTGTGTCTGGTGCTGAGCGGCTCCATGTTTGCTGCCCTCTGTCCCCTTACATCAGATTGCCAGCCATGTAAGCACGGTGAGAGCGCTGGGACCCCACTCTGCTTAAAGAGCTTGCATCTGAGAAGAGGATTATTTGTAAAGAAGGAACCAAAAAGAAACTAGGTAACCACATGCTACCTAGGGGATTGGAAATTCAAGTTCATTCATTCTGCACTGCTGGGAATAAAGGAAATCACGGCAACTGATAGGAAAGTCCAACAGCCATCTTTCCTGACTGCCAGAGTCTGGTGGTTACTATGTAACCAGTACTGCATCACAGCGGCTGTGGGTACCGCTCAGTTGGTAGCAGGCAGGTTTCTAGCAGTGCTTACTGTTCAAAACGGAAGGGTTCAGGCTGGCGTTTGTTTGCCATTTATGCACAAGACAGTGTCAAATAAATAAATAAATAAAATCTTAACTGCCCTGAATTGAAGTTGCCAGTCAATATGGCAGTCATTTAAGAAAGAAGTACTCATAGCACAAAATGCTCTTAAAAAAAAAAAAAAAGTGCTGCTGGCCCATTTTATGAGACCAATAGTGAAACAAGATAAAGAGTGAAAAAACCAAGAAGCTAAAGACACTATTGCTAGTCCACCACCATGCCCAAAATCTTTTTAAGAAAATAGTTGGTAGGACAGAGTCAGAGAGGCAAGGACAGCTCAGCCAGTAAAGCGCCTGCCTGGCCAGTAAATACAAGGACGTCCAGATCCCACATGAAATTGCACATGCCATCGCGGTCTAGGAAGTGGAGGCAGGAGGATGCCCAGGTCTCCTGGCCAGCCAGCCTAGTTGGTTATTTCCAGACCAGTCAGAGACTGTCACCTGTGTTTTTGAAGGTGACAACCTAGACTGGGTTACATATTGAGACCCTGTCTCAAGAAACCAAACCAAGTATATGGCTCAGTAATAGACTTGGCCATTCACAGGGCCAAGTGTTCATAGGGGTGACAGACACAATTCACATTTAAATTGCAGAAAGTTTTAGAAATTGACAATTTAAAACACTTGACATACAACTGACCTAGAAGACAGCTGGAGGCCCTTTGCCCATTTTCAAAGTGTTGAAATCAGTCAGACTGGTGTCCAGGGAGACCCTAAAGGCCACATGTGCACATCCAAGTGAGCTACAAAGGAGCCAGGCCCTTTCAACAATGCTGTCAAAATTGCATGTCTAGTTGCCAAATAAATAAATAATTAAACAATTATCATAAACAATTAAATCTGAAGTGAATAGGCTTCAAGTCTGAAACCTAAAACTATAGGGTCACTAGAAGAACCCAGGATTAGCTTGGTAATTTTTGCATAAAAAAAGATTTCGTAGAGCATGGTGTGAGAAGGGTTAAAGGGAAACTCATAATTGGACTTTTAAAGAATGTGCTTTTCATATAATGTTAAGAAAATGGGAGACAAGTACTCAAATGGAAGACAGTAGTCACAATGTTTTTTTAAAGTTGTGTTGGTGTGGGCAGTAGGTCCTTGCCCATGTGTGTGTGGAAGAAAGGGACAATTTTAATTTATTTTTTTTTTAAGATTTATTTATTATTATATCTAAGTACTCTGTAGCTGTCTTCAGATACACCAGAAGAGGGCATCAGATCTCATTACGGATGATTGTGAGCCACCATGTGGTTGCTGGGATTTGAACTCAGGACTTTCGGAAGAGCAGTCAGTGCTCTTAACCACTGAGCCATCTCCCCAGCCCGACAGGGACAATTTTAAAAGTCAGTTCTTTCCTTCCACCATTTGGTCCTGGGGATCAAATTCAAGTCATCAAGTTTCGCAGCCAGAGTCTTACAATGAATTCACTGAAGACCTTGTAAATTTAGAATATGTGTGTGTGTGTGTGTGTGTGTGTGTATTCAGAATTATGACAACTTTGAAAGGCCTCATAAGAGAGAATGTATAAATAGCCAATGAGTACATGAAAAGATACACTGACTCTTAAAAGTCACCAAGAAAATGCAAATGAGCGAGCTTCCTCTGCACACTTAAAATGTCCAGACTGCATGGACAGACAGACAGTGCAAGGACAGTTCTACATAAGGAATTTGGTGTGACATTGGTGGAACATAAGGGGGTGGGGTCATCATATGGAAAGTTCTGGTGTAGAAAAGGTATTGATCGTTCTCTTGTGATTAAAGATTAGGAGAAGACTAGGAGGGTGCTTGAAGGGCTTTGAGGAATGTGCAGGTAGCGATGCTAAAAGGCTGAGCTGTGTCCTGTCAGGGAGGAGGCAGGGTACCCGTTCTCTATCACTGCTCAGCCTAGCACAGAAAGATGAGGCTGAAGAAAGTGGATGGGAGAAACAGTTTGGAAGAGAGGAAGGAGAACCTCACAGATGACAGCAAAGAAGCCACATGAAAGTTCCTAGGACCAACAAATTCAAAAGTGTTGCTGAGTTCAAGATCAATGCTGTGCACACGCACACACAATCTGTTGTTTCTATGCATCTCGATTAATGATCTGAAAAGGATTTGTTCACAAGAGCATTTAAAAGACTGGACTAGGGCTGGAGAGATGGCTCAGCGGTTAAGAGCACTGACTGTTCTTCGGAAGGTCCTGAGTTCAAATCCTAGCAACCACATGGTAACTCACAACCATCCATAACAAGATCTGATGCCCTCTTCTGGTGTGTCTGAAGACAGCTACAGTGTACTTACATATAATAAATAAATAAATCTTTAGAAAAAAAAAAAAAGACTAAACCATTATGTGCTGAAAACTTCAAAACATGGCTGAGGAGACCAATCAGTGCAGACCGAGTCCATGTGGATTCATGTGTAGGAAGACATTGTACGGGCCACAGCCACCTCCTGAGTCTGTACAGTCTCTCAGAATCCCAGTAACATACTACTTAGGGATGTGCAGAATGTCACTGCTGGGGAAATAGCTCATCAGCTAAAGCCACCTGCTACCTTGCCTGTTAATCCCTGGGACCCACAATGGCGTCCTTGAGTTATCCTCTGACCACCAAAACCATGGTGTAGTGTGTACCCTTCCCCCACCCCAAGACAACTGATTTTAAAACAATCTTCACCAATGCTCACAACTGCCTTATCTGTGGCAACCCACTGGCAACTGCACTGGAAACACAGTGCAGCTGCGCACTCCAGCAACAAAACACTCAGATAACTTGGAGTAGTTATATGAATGAATCGCAGAATTGTTCTGGATGAAAGAGACTAAAAAGAAAAGAGTACATGTTGCATCTTTCTATTTAAAAATGATAGAAAAATGCAAGTTTCCCACGGCGGCAGAAACAAACGGGCCCCGGAGTGTGAAGGTTGCATAGCAGTGGGCCCATGGCAAGTCTAGGGAGTCATGGAAACACGCTCTGAATGTGCTGCCAATTTCATAGGTAGGTACATCTCTCAAAACTTGCAGAGCTATGAGTGCTCTGAATGGAAGCAAGTACCAACTGTGCCTCAATAACACTGCTAAAAAATATATTCTGTTTGTGGCTTTAAGGTGAGGAAAAGTCCTGCTCTTTGGATGTCTTATTCCCTTTTGAGGTGGTTGCTGTGTTAGAACAAAAGCTCTGGTGGCTTCCTTGTACCTCCGTTATACAATACCCGTTTTGACGTACATGGGTAGCTACCCAACCAGCCACTAATCGGATGTCTCGATAAACTCAGTAGTTCAAAACGCCCCCACCCCATCATAACTCCGCTTACTGTTTGTAGATCCCTTTATTTCCTCCTTGAGTGTTGAGCTGCTGACCTAAGACAGTATTCAAGAAGCTGAGGCAGGAGGATGGCAAGATCTGGGCCAGCTTGAGCTACAATAGAGACCCTGGGGTTTTGTGTACTCTTATTTTATTTCATTTTGTTTTATTATTCTATATGATGCAGCAGTTCAGATTCCAAAGCCAATCTAATTATAGTCTGTAAGGACAGCAATGTGCCCCTCTGGCCGGAATATATTGATCAAAAGTGAGGTTTCATAATTTCATTGCTTAATTGATTTGGATCAAAGGTCAGGCAGGAGATGTGCACTTAAGGAGAAATAGCTGACATCATTCCCTCGCCCTTAGGAATGATGGAGCCCTAAGTGGCTGGCTCTCACTTTCTAAGTACATGACCTGGAATTGACTATGTATAAACTAAGCAAGAAAAACACCTTGAGCTTCCAAGGCTCAAGTAAAAGTAGGTCCACATGTGGCTATAAATGAACATAATCCTTTTCCCTTTTTTTGTAAAGGAATTTCTCTGTATCTCAGGATGGTTTGGAATGCTGTGGAGCCCATACCAGCATCAAACTTACAATACTCCTGCCTCAGCCTTCCAGGGAACTCTATGCTCTGCTTGCTTGCTTGCCTGGCCCCACCCTGTGTGTTACCGCTTACGTGGAAAACTAAATTATTGGTCTAGAAATAGCAGTTTTGTCAGCCCCAGAGAGGAGGCTGTCGGGATGTAAGCTAGTTTGGTGGAGCATAAACTGTGAAGGACGGAAGGAAGCAACCTCAGCCTCGGGCTGGGGCCTCAGAAGCAAAGGAGACCCCATTAGTGAGCTGTTTAGCCAGCTTCTGCTTCCTCGTCTGTGGGATTGCTAACACATGTTCACAGCTTAAACTCCTCCCGATTCTTTGAACGTCCAATGCAATCTTTCCTTCGCTGACAAGAAACAACTTGGATGGCTGTGTTTGAGTGGAGTAGAGTATCGTGTGGGACTCCTCCAAAGCCACGTGGAGGCGAGAGGCGAAGTGGAAAACTGATCCATCGATTTGGAAGCCTCTCCTGTGCCCGTGGGCCACTTCCACGAGCCTGCAATAGCTTTTCCTAATGCTTTCTGTAATCCTGCAATCCTAGCTACAATGGGTCAGATCAGAGGGTGCCTTAGGTGACAAAGGCCCTGATGCCTACATGCCAGGGAGGTTTGCGACCTGGATAGAGATGGGTCTAGAAGGGCATTCGTCAGAGAATCTGATATGCGGGTCCTCTCTGATCAGGTGAGCCTGACACGCACAGTCATCTAGCCCTGGCTGTGGAAAGAGCAGGCACCTTGCAGTGGCAGTAAAGAGCACGGGGTCAAAGGACCCAGGGACAGCAGAGCTGTCCCAAATGTATGTCATGTGCATCAATGCATGTAATACCCAGAATGGCCAGAAGAGGACACAAGATCCATGTGGGTGCTGGGGATTGAACCTGAACGCTCTCTAGAAGAGCAGCAACCAGTGCTTTTAACCGCTGAGCCATTATTGTTCAATCTCCAACACACACACACACACACACACACACACACACACACACACAGAGGGGGGAGGGGGAGGGGAGGACTGGTGGCATATACCTTTAATCTCAGCACTCAGGAGGTAGAGGCAAAGGCAAGCAGATCTGAGTTCGAGGCCAGCCTGGTCTATAGAGTTCCAGGACAGCCAGGGCTACACAGAGAAACCCTGTCTCAAAGAAAAGCAGAGTCACCAAGGTATAACCAAACCACATTCTAGTTCCAGAAGGCTGGGAGCTAGGTTACTGTTCTCCATTGCGTCTGCTCCTTCCACAAGGCCCCTGAGAAAGACGCTGCTGTTCCTGTAAACCAAACTGCTCAGCTGTGTCTGGTTGATTGCCAGGCCGTTACACTTATGTTCCCTTACATATACTTCGAGGTTGGCTCTGTTGTGTCCGGAACAAAGCTGTGATCCAAGGACTGCTGCTGACCTACTTGAGATCAGGAACAACAGAAAAAAAAAAAAAGATTTTCCATTTCTGGTTGAGAAATTGAAACTGCCTCTGGGAGGCTGAGATTACAGCACAGTGGGAGATTGTGTGCTTAGCTGCTTAGCATGCTAAAGCCAAGGACTCACTGCCTGACACCAAAGCAATAGAATCGGACCAGAGAGATGGCTGAGCAGGTCAAGGTACTCACGGCTGAGCCTGACCTGAGTTCAGTCCCTGACACCCACATTACAAGAAAACTGATTTCTTCCGCAAGCTGTCTTGTGTCCTCCAGAGGTGCGTTGTAGGAATGTATGGGCACACACCCATACATAAGTGGACAATAGTAATAGCCCTGTGTCCTTCTGTTATCTAGAACTTTGTGAGTCTGTCTTACATATGGAGAAAGACAAAACAGACAATGAACCCACATCTGTGGACCACAGGCCTTCTGGGACAGTGCGGTGCCATTGTTCCCCTGTAAGTTCCATGCCTGTATGAGTTATTCGGAGGGGTCTCAGTAAGAAGACAGAGGCCTTCCCTGGCAGAGCACCTGTACACACTTTTGGTGCTGGGTAAGCTAGTTATTGCCAGGACACACCTACACTGAGAACTATTTGCTGCTCATATCTAACTCACATGTAACTGAGCTTCCGGTGGGTTTGTTTTGTATTGTTTTGTTTTGTTTTCTAAATCAGGCCAGCCTTTTAGTGCCATGATGAGGTATCAATGCCAATCAGGGAATCAATGCCACCAGGACCAGCGGGGAGAGAGGTCAGTGTCACTAGGAGTGCTGGACACAGCTTTCTGTTCCTTTTCTGGGTTTCCTAAGTATCCTACTACCGTGGGTATATAATCAGATGCCTGGAATCGGAGGGTAACATATCTGCAGAGGGATGGATAGTAGCCAGAGTGTATGGACACGTGCACTACTCAAAACTCTGAGTATGTCGAACTTAAGATCATTTTGTTGTTGTAGTTTGGATTGGTTGATTGGTTGATTTGACACAGGGTTTCTCTGTGCATCCCTGGCTGTCCTGTTGTGGAGATGCTGGACTCCTAAAACTGAAGGAGCTTTGACTCAAGAGATGGCTCCATGGGAAGTAAAAGCAAGGTTTTGTTTTGCTTTGCTAATTTTTATTGCGTTCATTTACTCACTGGTGTGTGTGTGTGTGTGTGTGTGTGTGTGTGTGTGTGTGTGTGTGTGTGAAGGAAACTGGGTCATGGTGGCACATGCCTTTAGTCCTTGGGAGGCAGAAGCAGATGGATCTCTAAGATTGAGGCGAGCCAGCCTGGTCTCCAGAGTGTGCAGAATGAGTTCCAGGACAGCCAGGGCCACACAGAGAAACCCTGTATCAAAACAAAACAACAACAACAAAACACGAAAGAAAGAAAGAAAGAAAGAGAGAGAGAGAGAGAGAGAGAGAGAGAAAGAAAGAAAGAAAAGAAAGAAAGAAAGAAAGAAAGAGACAGAGAGAGAGAGAAAGAGGCAGAGGGAGAGAAGGAGAGAAAGGAAGGAAGAGAGAGAGAAAGAGAAAGAAAGGAAAAGAAAAGAAAAAGAATTTGAAGGCTAAGTGTGGGAGACAACAGGATTTTAGGGACTATGGGTGAGCATGGGTGAGCATGTATGACTGGTTTTCTTTCTTTTGCTGATTATAGTGTGGTAGGACATAAACATTTCCGCAAACATAACTAAATGGAAACAAAAATGGACATTTTTGAGACTATAAAAACAAACCTTTTGGGCTGGTGAGATGGCTCAGCAGTTAAGAGCACTGACTGCTCATCCAAAAGTCCTGAGTTCAAATCCCAGCAACCACATGGTGGCTCACAACCATCTGTAACTATATCTGACAACGCCTTCTTCTGGAGTGTCTGAAGATAGCTACAGTGAACTTACATATAATAAATAAATAAATCTTTAAAAAAAAAAAAAAAAAAAAAAAAACCTTCCAGGTGACCAACAGGGAAGCTCCTTTCTAAACAGACCTTGAGCAGGTTCTGTCTTCTCCAACTGCCCAGAGGCAGATCTGAGGACAAGCCACTGTGGCGCTCGGTGACCTCACGTGAAGGCTGTCTCTGCATCCAGAGAGGGCAGTGTGCAGTGCAGCCAGCCGCCTAGGAACCACAGGCCTTTCCTTCTCCATCCTAGGCCCTGTCTCCAACACTATTTTTGTTTTCAATAAAATTTCATCTCTTCTGTGGAATGCCATGGATAAAGGGGACGGGGGTACTTCTTACTTCAACAAGGACAAGAGGCAGATCAGAGTCCATGCCTTAAGAGCTCCAGAGGGAGATCTGCCACATTGTGGTGCCTCTTGGAGACGGTGGCTCTTGCCTCATGAGTCCAAATCTTTCCAGTCTGAACCAAGACCCCAGGAAAGCCCACCACCAGAAAGAAGGCTGCTCTCCAGGCTGGGAGGCACATAGAACCTGTCTCCAGCAACTACTACATTTTCAAAATGTCAATTAAGACAATGGGAAGCCAGGCACGCAACAGTGGGGAAATGTCTGACTCTCCCAGCAATGCTTCTTAACTCTAGAGTAAGTTTTAAGAAAGAGACCATCTGTTTTCATAGTCCCTAATAAATTGCCACCAGAATTACTGACAAGCCATTTTAATGCCTGTCATCTTTCCAGAGTCTGTGAGTTGCCCCAGACAGAGCTGATGGCTGGGCTGAGTGTCCTGGATTAGCCTTAACAAATCATTAACAAGCCAACTCCAGAGCCTTGTCTGCTGCCTGAGGAAAACTGGCGCCATTCAAAGCGAGGCTTCATTTCCAGGTGTGGCTGCCAATTTCCCAATCCTGTTTTCTCCTTCCTGACCTTTGGACGGATGCTGTTGGGGAGTGCTTGGCTTAACGCCGGACATGTTAAAATCCTACTGCTTCAGGGAATATGGCTTTATGTCCTCATAAAGTCAGATTAATCTGGGGCCGATCAGGCAGCTCACTGCTCCATCAGTCAGTAAATGTCTCAGATATCAGGGGGATAGCGCGAAAACATGATTTCTCTTTTCAGCCATTGAGAGGAGAAACCTAGGACTGGAGAGCTGGCTCAGCAGTTAAGAACTTTTGTGGCTCTTGCAGAGGACCCCGTTTGGCTCCCACAGGATAGCTCACAGCCATTTGTAATTCATTCCCAGTTACAGGAGCTCTAGAGCCTACCTGGGTACTGCATGCATGTTTCACATTAATACATACAGGCAAAACACTCATATACATAAATGAGATCGATCTTTTTTTAAAAGGTAACTGGATGGTGGTGGCGCACGCCTTTAATCCCAGAACTCAGGAGGCAAGGGCGGGCAGAGCTCCGAGTTTCCGGACAGCCTGGTCTACAAGAGCGAGTTCCAGGACAACCAGGGATACACAGAGAAACCCTGTCTTAATAAAATAAAATAAAATAAAATAAAATAAAATAAAATAAAAGGTAGACGTTTATGGAAGGTCTTAAGTCAGCAGAGGTATACCGTGAAGGAGATCCAAGACCCTAGTTCCCGCTGTTCCTCTTGTGGCTTCCCAGGTGTTTTGGGGTGAACAGCATGCTCCCACCATGGTACCCCCTGCTGCTGCAGGTCCAGAGCAGCATGGGTATCTAGCTGAAACCCTCAAAACTGTGAACCGCTTTTAAAGTTGCTTTGCCTCAGGTACTTGTTGCACTAATGGGAAGCTGACACAGACCATGTCAGCCCTTGTCACCCTGGGCACATAACATTTGCCACGGCTACTGTGCACCACGCCAGACTGTTTGCCCTCAAGCGCTGCCTTACTATGTCCCAACATGTGTTAGTTGAATTGATTAGTGACTCGATAAATACATGGACTTGGGACACACTATCTTGCCCTGAACTTAGGTTTCTCAGTCTCATTAGAAGTTCCTGGGACCTTTAATCACAGCACTCGGGAGGCAGAGGCAGGCAGATTTCTGAGTTCGAGGCCAGCCTGGTCTCTGTGTTTCTCTGTGTAGCCCTGGCTGTCCTGGAACTCACTCTGTAGACCAGGCTGGCCTGGAACTCAGTAATCCGTTTGCAAGGGCAATCTTAAAACAATTATAAGGCTCAGCTTCCTGACTTATGAGTTGCTGTATTAGGGGTGTTTAGGTCAGTTCCATAGCACCAGCTTCCTCTTGCCGGGAGGCCAGGCCAGGCCAGCACAGCCTGACCAGGGGAACCCTCCCACCCAGGTGCTATTTATAACGAATCCCTCTGGGGTCAGCTTCCCTGCCATTCAGTGAGTTACATCTGCACAGGTCTAGACCTCGATCCTGTGATCCTGCTCTCTCAGTCCTTGGATTGTCTTTCACATCTATTTCCCTTGTGTTCATTAAGGTTTTCTGTATTATTTTCTTAAGCTGATTTCCCCCCACAACTGTAATCTCTGCCACAGGAATGATTCTTCAAATTAAACTTTGTACAAATACATGGTTTCTTTCTCCTGGTGGAAACAGGTATTAGAGCCTTGCAAACAGATTTGGCTAACTTGTATAAACACACTAGAGACAGAGTTTTGGGGTTTTTTGTTTTTGTTTTTGTTTTTTGTTTTTTTGTTTTTTGGGTTTTTTGTTTGTTTGTTTGTTTGTTTGTTTTAATCTTCTTTACAACACCTGGCTATCTGAGGATAATCTCAATGGGATAGATGAGCCCTGGGCTGGGGATGCAAATGTGTAGAGGTGGCCCTTGGCAGTCCCACTACATGACTGTGCTGGCTGCTCCTCTCACCACACAGCTCCCTCCTGGCAGCAGGTAGCCCGGCCCCTCACACCTCCCTTCAGGTTCAGTGCTGGCAAAGAGTCTGCTCTGAGACACTCAGAACCCATCTCACTCCTGTGAGAACTGGTATCAGCTCAGGACCCTCAAGGCCAAGTTCTTCGCTTAGAGGGGATTTGCTCCAGAGGGACAAAGGCAGGAAATAAGAGACAAAGACAAGAGATAGAGAACAAGGGAGAGAGGAAGAACAAGGGAGAGGGGACGGGGATGTTTGTCCTGGGGACATTAACTGAACCTAGATAGACAGACAGACTCATAGGCAAATGGCAGTTTATAAAGGTAAAGGGAGAAACCCCGAGTTAGGGTGAGGTGTTTAACTTTAATTGGACTTGTTAATTAGGTGGGGCAAAGGGAGCTTTTCATTGCTGGACTTCAATATTTTGGTAGCTGGCCCTTGGTAGTCAGTCTCAGGAGGAGGAGATAGATGGCCAAATAAGGGACTAGACTTTGGTGGCTGCCTTTAGGATTGTAATCGAATGACTTCGGTGAGGCAGAGGGAATCTGGGAGAAAGGGCAAGGCTTGCCAGAGCCACGAGGGCCACGCTCAAGCTGGCCAGGATGCCTTCTATGCCCGCCTCTAGTTAAAGCCCAATGAGAGATGTGAGATTTGAAAGCTAGCCATTATGACATCTCATGCCGTCCTAGGCGCGATAAGGGCCCAAACGAGGCAGCAGTGTGGGGATGCTACCAGAGCCACTGTTGAGTCTGTCAGTCAGTTTTCCGGTGTGGTAACAAATGCCCGAGACAAATCATGTTGGAAAGGAGGCCTATTTGGCTCATGATTTTGAGGCTTCAATTCATGGCCTGTGCTTTAGTCGTGGGATGGAAGTAGATCATGGTGGGAGCGCTTCTCACAGAGGCCCATTTACCTCATGGTCAGGTCTGAAGAGGAAGCAAAGAGGAAGGGGTGGGGTCTCACTCTCCATCCTTTCCTTTCTTTCTAAAAATGTCCTTTATTTGTGTGTGTGTGTGTGTGTGTGTGTGTGTGAGGTGGTAAACCCTCAGAGACCAAATGAAGCCAACCTTCAGACGTCTGTCCTTTCCTTCCACCTTGGTTCTGGGGGTGTTAAACACTGGTCACTGGGTTTTTGTGGCAAGTACTTTTACGTGCTGACCCCACTCCTCGTCAGCGTTCCCACAGTCCCTTTCAAGGACACACTCCCAATGCAGACCTCTCACTAGGCCCCACCTCTTACAGGTTCCATCTTTACCCAGAACCTTAAAGCTGGGGACCAAGATTTTAACCCATAAGCCTCTGGGAATATTCAAGATTCAAATGATAGCAAAACCTCCAAGAATTTCAGGTCAATTTAAGTCCTTTCTCCTTAAAGAAGCCAGTGGGTATGTCTCTAACTCGGGCTGATTTACACCTCTGCCTCTAGCAACTGAAGAGACCTAATCTGCCATTTGATGGGTGTCATTTGAGCCAATTTGTTTTTTTTTTAAATTTTAGATGAGGTGCATGTAACCGAGGCTAGTCTCAGATTCCCTGTGTAGCCAAAGTAGGCCTTGAACTTCTTATCCTTCTGCTTCTGTCTCACATGTACTGCAATTACAAGCATGTACTACTGGTTTAAACCAGTTCCTGGTGAATTATTATATTTTGTGTAACTGAAAATTTTTTTCTTTTTATATTTTTCTGTACATGTGTGATTATGAGGGGTGTGTGTGTGTGTGTGTGTGTGTGTGTATAAGTCAGAAGACAACCTCAGTTGCTGTTACTCAGGAACCGTCTGCTTGCTTTGTGAGACGGGTTCTCTCTCTGGCCTAAGACCTGCGTGGCTAGCATGTCTGGCCAGTGACCACTACACATCTGTCTACCTCTGCCTCCCCAGTGCTGGGATTACACCTGTGTGCTACAATGCAGCATTTTAAACCCTGGTCCTGGGGATCAAATTCAGGTCCTTCTGTTTGCAAGGCAAGGACTACACTGGCTGAGCCATTTCCCCAGCCCCCAAACATTTTGTCTTTCCATTTTTAATTTAAAAGTTTAATATAAGCACATTGCAAGTAAGAAAAAAAAAATCACACGGCAAAAAGATTTTCAGGAACTTTGAGGGAGAAGAACCCTGAGGCTTCTTATCTAGGATCAAGGCAGGTTCTATTTTTAAAAAGCCCAGATCAGAATGACTTCAGGTCTTCCTCTGGCTGGGAGAGAGAAGACTTGACACCTCTGCTGGTTTCTATGGCAACCATCAACAGCTAAGATAATGCCAATAAAAGGAGTAGGGGACTTGGTGATTTTGTCACTTTGTGTGTTAGGTGCAGCCAGATCATAGTTAATTTACTCTGAAAGCAAACGCATAGCCCACTCAACCAACCTCTGTTGTGTCTCCAGTTTTGAGGGGAGGTGGGGGGTTAGCAGGAGAGGTCAAGCTGACCTCTCATCTTCATGGGATCTGCAGGTGCATTTCTCACTACGCGTGCTTTCCCACACAGAAGCGGATTCCACAGTCCAGGCAGTGAACGAGGGCTCCCTCTCAGGCATTCATGCCACAGGCTGCGTGCTCCGGGTTTGAGACAAGGCCACAGAAGTGTCTGTGCATCGCCTGTCTTCGCATGCCATCCCCTAAGAAACAGACATCTCAGGAACATCTGGCCTTATGCTCACTTCTTGCACAAGCTACACGGCCCTTTGATAAGGAACCACAGGGCCACCTTCTCCCTTTGTCTGAAACACAGTTTTTGGGATGGTCAGCCGAGACTTTTCTACAACACATTAGGAAATAAGGACTGGCAGGGCAGTGGTGGCACACATCTCTAATCCCAGCACTCAGGAGGCTGAAGGAGAAGCAGGCAGATCTCTATGAATTCAAGGCCTGCCTGGTCTACAGAGTGAGTTCCAGGACAGTCAGGACTATACAGAGAAACCTGTCTAGAAAAAAAAAAAAAAAAGCAACAACAAAACAAGGGGGGGATTCAGAGCTAGAGGGATGCTGTGAGCATTCTGTCTAAGCTCTGCCCCCACAGTTACCTAGCAACATACCTGACCCTTTATAAAAGGGGCTGCTTGCCCCCTCTTCCATCTCTTGCTCTTTCCCTGTTTCCCTTACCCCCCCCCTCCATGTGCTCATGGTTGGCCTCTACTTCTCTACTCTCTCCCTCTCTCTGCCTCTACTACCCTCTTAACTCCCCTCCCCATGCCCTGAATAAACTCTATTCTATACCATACCATCTTGTGGCTGATCACTCAGGAGGAAGGGATGCCTTGGCATGGGCCTGCTGAGGCACCCCCTTCTCCCATACCTCACCACACCTCCATAGAACATATCTCTCCTCTCTCTATCTTTTTATAAACACATCAGAAGTAGCTCAAATTCACAGACAGAGCTTGCCTAGCATTTGCAGAGCCCTGGGTTTGATGCTATGCACATCTCTGGGCATGGTGATACACAGTTACCCCAGCAGCTGGGGGAAGGGAAGGAGGATCGGACATCAATGTCATTCTTGGTGAGTTCAATGCCAAGCTGTGTTATAGAAGACCCTGTCTCAAAAACAAACAACAAGTCTCTCTCCAAAGGCAGCGCTAGAGCACCTCCTGAGAGCAGGGTGGCCCTGTTGGAGGAAGTACACCAGAGTCCACAGCCCCACCCTACTTCCTCAGCTTCCTGTTCCTGCTGCCATGCTGGCCGGCTAACCCTCTGGCACCATCAGCCCCAAAGAAAGCAACAAAGTCCCTCTCTCTTCTATAAACTGGCTCTTGGTTGGCCACTCACTCTGTTGGGTAGGTGACTGTGTCAGTCTAGGCTTGCTTCTCTGTACGGTCCTTCCCCATTATTAGCAGCCATGGGGCCACTGTTCCCAGGAACATCTCAGGAAGAATAGGTTGATGTTCTCCAACATCAGCCCGATGGATGGATGTGTCAGGGCCTGTGCTTTTTCTGTCCCTGTGTCTGGCACAGAGATTTGTTTGTTCCATGCTGACTGTGTGCTGAGCTCAGTGCTAGGCAACATGACCTTTGGCCTCCTGAAATTTGAAATTTTGTGGCAACAAGGCCAACAAACATCCTTCCTAAAGAATACAAGCAGGTACACGTTTGGGCTATGTCTGTTGGTAGCAAAGGCTGCATGAGTTAAGAAGGGGAAACCAACATTAGCTGAGACCCTCTGTGTTCCAGGACCTGGTGAAAACTTACCTGCCTTAAGTTCATATCAGATCTATGAGATTGTACATTCTTCTAGAAGAACAGAAGTAACTCACTGAGATTCAGAGACATCCCACGGGCACACACTTAGAAAGTGGCTGAGTCAGAACGAGAATTCAGACTTTACCCAGCCCTAATTCCTGCAAAATATGTCCTCCCAAACAAAACAAGAATTAACTCTTCCTTCTGGGAAAAACAGGAGGTCGGAGTCTGTGAGTGGCATGCCCAAGGTCACTGCCATACCCAGGTGAGCTGGTGCCAACCATAAGTCTGCCATCTTCTGCTCTCTAGCATTTCCTTAGCTCATTTGCAGCCTGTTCCCCACACACTTTTCTTTCCTTGTGCTAGATAGTGGCTGTCACCAGTTACATCACCCATGAAGTGGCATCATGACTGTCACTTTCAAAAGAGAAGGGTGAAGCAGGTGGGGCGGCTGCTTCTTGCTTCTGAGGTCCTCATGGATCTGTACTCCTGGTGTAGACTCTGAAACTCAGGCCACCGCTTCGCCTCACTTTGGCTGTTCCTGACCTACAAGTCACACCAGGTTCCATCTCACCATATAATTGACATTTCCTCAAGCCCCAAGTTTCTGCCTCCAACTCCATCCAGACCGGTGGCTCTAAGCAAGGTCAGGACACCAGAGTTTGCTATTACCAGTTTCTGTTTCTTGGCTTGGTAGCACTCGATGTGTGTAAAACAGAGAGAGAAATGTGTAAACAGATTGGAGCATTCATGATAGGGTGGTGGTGGGTGGTGGGTGGTGGTGATGATGGGTGATGGGTGGTGGGTGGTGGGGGTGATGGTGGTGGCATGTGCTTCTTGCCCAGTACGGGAAGGAACCAGGAGTGTCTGCACTGGCCCTGACGCCCTGTAGCACCCCTTTCTGTCAGTTCCACTCCGACTACTAGATGCTCAGGTGCCTCTAAGGGGAACACCAAGTAGATAAAATATTCCCACATTGATGTTGATTGCTAGATATTCGTAAGCACTTTACAATGCCTACCGTGGGTGCTTGCACATCCCCTATGACAGACACGCACAGTTCTGTGGCTAAGCAGGAAGAGGAATGGAACCTGCCGCTGGCGATGCTTACATTGTGTCCATAATGCCCCTCATACAGTAACACAAAAATAGGGGAAAACAGAAAAAAGGCAAAACTGGCCTTTTGTGTCTGGCTAATGCTTCAGTGGCTCTAAAAAGTGCTTAATTAGAAGCTTAAGTAGATGGTGTGCATCTGTGATCCCAGCACTCAGTAGGCAGAGACAGAAGGATGGGAAGAAAATTTGAGGCCAGGATGGACCGCATGTGAGAAGCCATCTTGAACAGGAGGGGTAAAGGGAAAAAGACAAGGGAGAGGAAGAGGAAGAGGAAGAGGAAGAAGAGGAAGAGGAGGAAGAAGAGAGGAAAAAGAAAAATAAAAGTTTATCTTATGACGTTGATCTCTCCACGAGAGTGAACCAGATATTATCTGTGTCCTGAAACAGAAGGGCCTCAAAGATGCCTTGGGCTAAAGATGCCCTGGGGCACAGAGTCACAGTCAAAGCAGTGGGAAGACTTATCAGAGAGTGCCTGGGGCCTTTGTATTTGGGAAGTGCTTGTGCCAAGGAAAAGCACACAGCCTGTGAGCAAGAAGAACCAACGAGCTCCATCTAGTGATTCCGGTGATTTCTTCTCATGATAGAATTAGTATGAAGAAAGCAAGATCCCCCTTCACGGGTGAGAGCCAAAAAGAAATCGTGCAAATAAAACACAATGCACCAAGCCATTCCACACAGGCCCCCACACATGTAAGTCATATTTTTATATATATTTATATGTTTTAATATATTTATATGTAGTATATATAGTATATATATCAAGTATATATCAAAATAGTTTATGTGGAAATTTTTATGTTCATAAAGCTATATACTGGCAATTAAATAATTTTCATTAATTTAGGAACATCAGCTCTTACCACATGGACACCTTCTGTATTGGTGTCATCACTTTTTGTAGTCTGTATCATTGTCTTAGAGTTTCTGTTATTGCAACAAAACACCAGGACCAAAAAGCAAGTTGGAGAGTGCATCACTGGAGGAAGTCAGGACAGGAACCCAAACAGGGCAGGAACTGATGCAGAGGCCATGGAGGAGTGCTACTTACTAGCTTGCTCCACCTCGTATAAAACACAGGACCACCAGCCCAGGAATGACACCGCCTACAATAGGCTGGGCCCTCCCCCACAATCACTAATTAAGAAAATACCTTACAGCTGGATTCTAAGTTTTCTCAATTGAGGGTCCCTCTTTTAAGATAACTCTAGCTTATCTCAAGTTGACATAAGACTCTCCTGCACAACTGACTCCTTGTCAATGTGACACACACAAACATATCACTATTAAGCCACAACCCATCCTTTCTTATTTGTCCCCAAGATCTCATATTAAAATAATAACTTCAAAAGTCCCACAGTCTTTCAAAATTCAAATGCATTAAAATTAATTTCAGCCCCTTTAAAATAGCCAAACTCTTTTAAAATTCAAAGACTCTCAACTGTGGGCTCTTGTAAAATAAAAAATAAATACCTTTTTTTTTCTTCAAAAGAGAAGAACCAGGGCACAGTCACAATCCGACAAAGCAAAACTTAACTCCCAACAGTATAAATAACAGTATAAATAACAGTATAAACAACAGAATGCCCAATGTAGGGATCTACTCACATCCTTCAAAGGCCTTGGGTCACTTCTCCCGCTCTGCCTTCTGCATCACACAGCTTGTCTTCTAGCCTCTGGCTGGCTCCTCTCCACTGCTGATGCTGTTCTTGGTGGTCATCCCATGGTAGAGGTGTCTCCAAACTGCTAGGCTCTTCTGCTGCAACTGGGCTGCACTCTCACTAATAGCCTCTCATAGGCTCTCTTTATGGTGCCAGACCTCAACTTCTTTGCATGATTGCCTTCAGTCCTGGGCCTTCAACTGCCACTGAGGCTCCACCCTCACCAATGGCCTTTCCTGGCCTCTCACAGTGCCAAGCAAGCCTTAGCCGCCCTTCATGCCTTCAAAACCAGTACCACCTGGGTGGTTCTTACACTATCAAGCTCAGCTGCCAGCTTGAGGTATATATAACCTTGGCTACTGTCTTAGTTGGGGTCTCCATTGCTGTGACAAAACACCATGACCAAAAAGCAAGTTGGAGAGGAAAGGGTTTACTCATTTACCCTACCATATTGCTTTTCATCATTGAAGAGAGTCAGGACAGGAATTCAACAAACAGCAGAATTCTGGAGGCAGCAGCTGATGCAGAGGCCATGAAAGAGTGCTGCTTACTGGCTTGTTTCCCTGACTTGCTCAGCCTGCTTACTTACAGAACCCAGGACCACCGGTGCAGGGATGGTACCACCCATAATGGGCTGGCACCTCCTCCATTGATCACTAATTGAGAAAAATGCCTTACAGCTGGATCTCATAGAGGCATTACCTTAACTGAGGCTCCTTTTCCTTTGATGACTCTAGCTTGTGTCAAGTTGACATGCAAAACCAGCCAGTACAGCCACCTCGGGCTCACAGCATCTGTGCACTCTTGGAAACTCACCCCAGATCTCACCTCAGTGATGATCCCTTCTTAATCACCATTGATTTCTCAGTCCCAGGCAACTGGCATTGAGTATCTCAGCAAAGCAGAGGTTTCAATCTAGTAGTTCTGGTATCTTGTAAATCACAGCTGATTCTTCAGCCCCAGCCAACCAGAACTACAGATTGTCCACACAAAAAGCCTGGTAGGGTCTTTGTTTCCCTCTGAAATTTCACAAGCCAAGCCTCCATCATCTGCTTTTAAAACTCATTGATATTTTTAGCCCAAAGTTCTAAAGTCCTTCCACAATCCTCACAAAAACAACATAGTCAGGTCTGTCTCAGCCATACCTCATTATCCTGGTACCAACTTGTCTTAAGGTTTCTATTGCTGCAACAAGACACCATGACCAAAAAGCAAGTTGGGGAGGAAACAGTTTGTTGGGCTTACACTTCCACATTGCAGTCCATCACTGAAGGAAGCCAGGACAGGAACTCAAACAGGGCAGGAACCTAGAGGCAGGAGCTGATGCAGAGACCGTGGAGGAGTGCCATTTACTGGCTTGTTTCACTTGACTTGCTCAGCCTGCTTTCTTATAGAGCCCAGGACCACCAGACCTGGATGGCACCACCCACAATGGGCTGGGCCCTCCCCCAACAATCACTAATTAAGGAAATACCTTACTGCTGGATCCTATGGAGGCATTTTCTCAGTTGATGTTCCCTCATTTCAGATAACTCTAGCTTATGTCAGGTTGGCATTAATATTAGCCAACACAATTACCCTTATGATCATAGACTGTGCGTCCTTTGAAATGTTCTTTACAGTATTTGTGGTTTTCCTTCTTACATGCACTTAGAATTTTGCATCTATTTGTCTTATTAACTTCATGTAACTCACTCATATCATATCATAAATGCTAGAGACCAAAGTTATGACCTAGGGGATAACAGGTCTAGGTGGGACAAGGGCTGGAGCCTTTGCCTGTCTGCATGTATTCCTGGAAGACAGAGATGGGTGTCATTGACAGGCAAACAAAATACAGTCTTCTCTGATGACTGTGAGTCACATCACATATGGAGTGTGGTAACTTACATGTGAAACCAGCAGATGGTAACTGCAGAAATAGTGTGTCTGACGGCTAGGTGTGCGTGGGCAATTAGCTCAAGTCGACACACGATAAAAACAAGCGTGAATCTTAGTTAGGGTTTCTATTACTGTGATAAAACACCATGACCATAAGCAACTTGGGGAGGGAAGAGTTTATTTCACTTGTACCTACAGTTCATCAGGTAGGGAAGTCAGGGCAGGAACTCAAGCAGAGCAGGAACCTGGAGGCAGGAGCTGGTGTATAGGCCAAGAGGAGTGCTTTACTGGGTGCTCCTCATGACTTTCTCAGCCTGTCTTCTAAGCAGAATCCAGGACCACCAGCCCAGGGATAGAATCCAGGACCACCAGCCCAGGGATAGAATCAAGGACCACCAGCCCAGGGATAGAATCAAGGACCACCAGCCCAGGGATAGAATCCAGGACCACCAGCCCAGGGATAGAACCCAGGACCACCAGCCCAGGGATAGATAGTGCCTCTCACAGAGAGCTGGGCCATCAGTCAAGAAAATGCACTATAGGCTAATCTTGCGGGAACACTTTCTCAACCCAGTTTCCCTCTTTCAAAATAACTCTAGTTTGTGTCAAGCTGACATAAAACCAGCCAGCACAGTATGTAATTAGAATATTTTCCATTTTAATATCATCCAGATATCAACAACCAAAATAACTGTCATATCTGAGACACAAGTATATTTTTAGCTTTTGGTGCCAATATATGTCCTGAGTTCATATGAGGCAGACCCAGACAGTGTGCGCATTCTGTATGACGTGGATGTGCTTTGAGCAAGTTTCCCAAGAGTTTGTGTTGGAGCTGGGTCTAAGGGAGGTGACAAGAAAGGTGGTGAAGCATTAAAAAGCAGAGCTGGTGGGTTTAGATTCTCAGGCCTTACTCCTGAACACACTGATGCAGTTCAGGAGGAATCCTTGTTAGTTTCATTAGCGTGGGATGATAAAGCAAAGTCAGTCTTTCTTTCTTCTTTCTTCTTTGTCTCTATTTTCAGCTAAGCAAGCACTCTAACACCAAGTTAAACTCTTAGCTCACCATTTTCCTTTCTGCTGCTTTGTGATGTAAACAGATGGCTAACCTTGACAAGAGACTAAATAGGGCTGTCTAAACTTGAACTTTAGTCTTTAACATTGAGCTAAGTAACTTTGGTTGATTTTTTTTTTTTTTAAGATTTATTTAATTTATTTTATGTAAGTACACTGTAGCTGTCTTCAGACACTCCAGAAGAGAGAGTCAGATCTTGTTATGAATGGTTATGAGCCACCATGTGGTTGCTGGAATTTGAACTCCGGACCTTTGGAAGAACAGTCGGGTGCTCTTACCCACTGAGCCATCTCACCAGCTCCACTTTGGTTGATTTTAAAGTTCTAAGCTTTAAGCATTTATCACAGCAACAGAGAACAAATGCCTTAGTTACATTTCTTTGGCTGAAAAAAAAACAAAAAAAAAAAAAAACAAATAAAAAAAAAAAAAAAACAAACCACCCCGACCAAGAAAGCATTTAAATGGCTCTATAGTTTCAGAAGGTTAGAGTCCACGACAGTGGAGCAAAGTTATGGTGGCAGGAAGCTCACATCTTGATCCACAAGTAGAGACTGAGAGAGCTGACTCAAAATGACAAGTCTTTTAAAACCTCCAAGCTCTCATCTCCAGTGACATTTCCTCTAACAAGGCCACATTTCCTAATCTTCCCCAAATAGCCACCAACTAGGGAACAAATATTCAAACATGTGAGCCTATGGGGCCATTCTCATGAAAATCACCACATTCCACTCCCTGACCCCCACAGGCTCATGGCTGTATCATACTGCAAAAGCATTCAGTCCAACCTCAAAAGGCCCCTCAGTCTTTCACAGCCTCAGGGTTCTAAAGCCCAAAAGTCAAGTCTCTTCTAAGACTCAAAGCAATTTCTTTCTTTTTGTTTTACGCTTTCTTTGTTTTGTGTTGTGTTGTGTTGTTTTGTGGTGTTGTGTTTGTCAGGGTCTCTCACTGAACGGCAGCTCCCTGGTTCAGCCTGAGTGGCTGGCCCCAGTCATCCTCCTGCCTCTGCCTCTCCAGAGCGGTGGCCAGAAGATCCTGGCTTTTATGTGGGTGTTGGGACCTAGGCTCAGGTCCTCATGCTTGCACAGCAAGCCTTTTACTGATGGAGACATCTCCCCAGACCCCATGTGCCTGCAGTTTTCATCTGGACCAGCTGGCTGCTGCCAACCATGTTACCAGCCATGTCTCCCTTTATCTTTACTTCCTGTTACAATCAGACGATAACCGTCAACTTTGATGGCTTAGCCATTAAAGGCTAGGCTCACGATCAAAACTATATCTATAGCACACTACAGCTCAGATGTTGAGTGTCCACTACAGGTCCACGTATTAAAAGGTTGGTTCTGGGGAGTAGGCATGTATAGAACTCTCAGAACCTTTTTTTTCTTTTTTCCCAGGACAGGGTTTCTTGTACTGCTCTGGCTGCCCTGGAACTCACTCTAAACCAAGCTGGCCTCAAACTCACAGAGATCTGCTTGCCTCTAGTTCCCGAGTACTGGGATTATAACCATGTGCCACAAAACAGTCTGGCTTCAGTCTTGGTATGTGATATATCTCTTTCTGGTTGGAGTCTGTGTTAGGTCTGGGCCCTGAGGTTCTGGGAAACTCCTGTTTGGAGGTAGTGGAAACTCTGGTGGGGGCTAATGTGAAGCCCTTAAATCACTGGGGTGATGCCTACAGGGGAGAATGTAGGAGCCATCATCCCTTTCTACCTTTGTTTCTTGGTCATGAGAAGAGTAGTTTGTGGGGGCTGGAGAGATGGCTCAGTGGTTAAGAGCCACATGGCAGCTCACAACTGTCTGAAACTCCAGCACCTGACCCTCTCACACCAATGCACATAAATGAAAATAAAATATTTTTAAATAAGGAAAGAGTAATTTGCTCTGCCTTGAAACCCAGTTACCGCCATCCAAAAAGACTACCAGAGGCCCAGAAACCCAAAGCAACAGGCACATCTGATCAAAGACTGGGAATACACAAACTGCAAACCAAAGCAAGCTGTTCTTCTTCATAAGTTAACTTATCAGATATTTTCTGTTTGGTTTGTGTGTGTGTGTGTGTGTGTGTGTGTGTGTGTGTGTGTTCTACCTGTGTGTACTTCTGTGCATCATGTAAGTACCCAGTGCCAGAGGAAGCCAGAAGAGAGTATCAGATCCCCTGGAACTGGAGTTACAGAAGGCTGTGAGTTGCCTTGTGGGTGCTAGGAATCAAACCTGGGTTCTCTGGAAGAGCATCCAGTGTGCTTAACTGTGGAGTCATCTCTTCATCCCCCAAGAATTTCTTGTGAAGTGAGAGAAACCCAACTAGAGCTGGGGAAGCTGGGCCAGCACTTAAGAGGCAGAGGCTGGTGGATCTGAGCTGGAGGCCGGCCTAGTCTCCAAAGAGAGTTCCAGGACAGTCACCAGAGTTTTTAACAAAGAGAAACACTGTCTCAAAAAACAAAACAAAAGGGGTGGAGTGGGCGTGGGGTAGAAGGCTTGTAATTCCAGGACTCAGGAGACTTTGCCAGAGGACCCAGATTCTGAGGCCATAGAGAATCTGTCTGGAAACAAAAGCAACAAAACTTTAAGCAAGTTTAAGACAAAGGGAAACAAACAAACAAACAAAAACCACTCAACAATAATCAGCAATTTGGGCAGCCCTTAAAACCAGAACTGTGTCTAAGAAATCCAGAACTGCATTCAAGTCAAGTGATATTTACAGAAGAAAAAAAAAAAAATCAATGAGGCAAATGAGTGGCTTTGTAGGATAGTGGTCATTTAAATACCCTAGCCTAGCTGCTGTAACACCCCCACCCCCCGGGACATTTTGCTATCTAAAACACGTCTCAATTAGCAGGATTAAGTTTGGTCTTTAGCAGCTCCCAGAATAGATCAGTAGGTACAAGCGCCTGACATCTTGGGTTTGATCCCTAGACTAGTTGTCCTCTGGCTCCTGTGGCACGCGTGTGTGCACAGACAAGACACACAGACGCATCAACAAATTAAAAAAAAAAAATTTTTTTTTTAAATGAAACCTAGTCCAAAGCAATGGTCCCTGACAAATTCACCATCAGAAAGGCTGGATGACAGTCCAGGGCACTCAGCCCGTGTCACCAGCGTTCCTTATTGCTAATAAGCTTCTCCGCCTCCACCCGGGCTTCCAAGCTCCAGTATCGGCGTGGGCGACCCCCGCCCCCCGGCCTTCTCTTTTCGCAATTATCCCGGAGAAGCGGGAAGAACCGGCCCGCCCTGGTCCTGCTTCAGGGGGACCGAGAGGACGCGATGCCTCGGGTAGCCAGATTGATGCGGGTCGCCGGGCCGCGGGCAGCATGGGCCGCCGACCGCTCCTGTCGGCCAGCGAGGCGGACGTGCAGCCCGAGCCGAATGTGGCGGCGCAGCACCGGGCGGCGGCCCGGGATGCCGCGCAGCAGCCGGGTCGCGAGGAGGCGTGGGCGTGGCTGTGGGCGTGGCCCGCGCGTGGGCTGAAGGGAGCCGGGCGCTGTAGCCGCGCCGACGGCGGCCAGGACAGCGGCGGTTGCTGCGCCCGGTACTGGGGTCCCGGCCTGAGGCGCAGGCGCGGTGGACTCAGCCCGCCCCGGGCTGCGGCTCGCAGTGGACTCGTCATGGCGACGGAGCAGAGGCCTTTCCACCTGGTGGTGTTCGGTGCCTCTGGCTTCACCGGCCAGTTCGTGACGGAGGAGGTGGCCCGGGAGCAGATAGCCTCGGAGCCGAGCTCCCGCCTGCCCTGGGCCGTGGCGGGCCGCTCCAAGGAGAAGCTGCAGCAAGTGCTGGAGAAGGCTGCCCAGAAGCTGGGTAACGCGGCGGGGTCGGCGGGGTCGGCGGGGTCGGCGGGGTCGGCGGGGTCGGCGGGGTGGGCAGGGCCGGACCGGGCCGGGCGCAGGTCGCCGAGGGGCGTCTCCCCTGAGTGCGCCTGCCTCGAGCCCTGCCAGAGGACCGGACGCCTCCGGGCCGGGCCGGGCCTTGTTCCGCCCCTAAATTAAAGGGAAAAAAAAGAAGAACAGGCTTTTCTCCCCCTCCCAGTTTGGGGATCTCCACTGTCAAGATAGTCCAGAACTTTGGTGGCTCATCTGTCCATCTCTGTTGTTCTGATGGGTTTGAAGGGTTCTTGGTACTTGTGGGAAAGGGAAATAAGACACGGATTTCTTGGAGGTCCATTGTAGTTTGCCTCTTGGGGACAATTAAGAAAGCCGAGTTGTACTAACAGTATTATAGTGCACCTATCTTTGTGGTCTGGTGATACAGCTTTAGCTCAGCACTTCTGAACGTGGTAAACGTATACACTGTGCTTCTGAGTTACCCCGCTAGCTGCTTGCTTTTTATTTTTTGTGTTTTTCTGGTTTTTTAGTTTGTGTTTTTGCTTGTCGAAATCCTCCCACAGTTCTCACTTTAATTGCTTGAGGCAGTGTGGGCTGGCCTGGACCTACTGATCCCCTTGCCTCACCCTCCGCTCCAATAGTCTTACTCTTCATAAAGATGTGGGAATTTTTTTTTCTTTTTAAGTTTTGGATGTTTACTTATTCTTTCAGCTTCTAGTCAGCATGTTGATTGAGTAGTATTTTCCATACTAGGCCTTGTCCTAAGTGTTATGATGCACACATGGGAGTGAGGAGGGACATGCACACACACACACACACACACACACACACACACACACACACATCCAACCTTTCTGCTTTGGGGAAGCACCCGACTTAGAACCCCATAGCCTTGGAGTTTGACAACTAAATCTCCACCCAGGACAAGTCATACTTGTTCTGCATTTTTTCTATTCAGTTTTATGGTTCCACACTGAGCCTTGTCAGGGCAAGGGAACACAGCCTTTTGTTTTGTGGTTAGAAAATAGCATGCAAATTGGGTTCTCCTGTAACTCTTAATGCTGCCACTGCTAACACACAGAACCTTGACAGAGAAGTTTTGGACATATGTTGTTTTCTGGAAAACAGGCCATTATTAAAATACATTGTTCCTTTTACTTTCCCTCAGTGAGAGTATAGCAGTGGTTCTCAGAGACCGGTGGACTGCAGACCCCTTGAAGGTCGGATGACGGTTTCCCGGGGGTCTGAGACCATCGGAAAACACAGATGCTTAGATTATGATTGACAACAGTAACAAAATTACAGCTATACATTAACAATGCAGCTATACATTAACAACGAAAATAATTTTTATGGTTGGGGGTCACTACAACATGAGGAACTGGATTAAAGGGTCACAGCACTAGGAAGGCAGAGAATAATTATAACCTAATTTCTTACCCTCTACACTGCCCACATTAGATTAGAATGCCTAATCAGTGGAGACTTGCATGGCTCTATTGGGTCAATTAGTTCCAGTTATTTCCTTATAAGCTTGGATGATTTTATATAGGTTGGACTACTTAAAAATGAAATCACAGGGCTAGCAAGATGTCCCAGCAGTTCAGAACATGTACTGTTCTTGCTGAGGATCCTAGCACCCAAGTTGGGTGACTGACAACCCCATGTAACTCCAGCTTCAGGGAAGATCTGCTACCTCTGGTCTCCTTGGGCACCTGCACTGAAGTGCGCACATGCACACACACAATTTAGTAAAATGATAATTCTTTAAAACTACTAGAAAGTGAATTGGTTTCCAAGTCCTCCTTAATTCTTGTGGTGCTGAGTGCTGACAGTCTCCTTCTACTTTCTAGAATTGGGTCAGATATAGTTGTTTAGGAGCTGTTTTTGTAATAGCAATGTCTTGATGGAAAGGAAGTCAGCACGGACATCTACTCAGCATGTTAACAGATGACAAAGTTTGCATGGTTGAAAGTCTTCAGTGTAAAGTTGCCATCACTGATCACTATAAGAACGTGATCTAGGCGGGCTCACGTGGACTTGGACTTAATGATTGTGTTTTTCACTTTAGGAAGAGCATCACTGTCATCTGAAGTTGGAGTAATAATCTGTGATATCAATAATCCAGCCTCGCTTGATGAAATGGCTAAACAGGCGACACTTGTCCTCAACTGCGTAGGACCGGTAAGTAGCCAGCCTTTCTTTGTATCAGAACAAACAACCCATTCATTCCTAACAAAATCTGGTATTTTACATTCTAGAGGGACACAAGGGTGGAGGACAGATGACAGATTGAAGGCCTTCATCCACAGGGAAGTCTTTTCATTGATATGAGTCTTCCAAAATAGTGACAGGTCTTTGAGACTGTATTCAGAGAATGTGCTGATTGGCACCCCTTACCCTGTACCCCCCCTCTTTAATGTAAAAATAAAATAAAAGTTTGATGAGCTAGAAAGATGGTTCAGTGGGTAAAGGTATTTGCCCTGCAACCTGACAACTTTTGTTCAGTCTCCAAGACTCATACGGTGGAAGGGGAGAACTGGTCCCCAAAAGGTGTCCCGTGATTGGCACACTTGCACCTTAGCATGGGTACATGCATGCATGCATGTGTGCATACACTTCCATACACAGTAAATACATGTCATTTGACTTTTTAAATGTTTGCATTTACAGTCCCAGCTTCTTTGCTTTACTCTTGTATTATTATGTAGATATTTTAAAGGATAGAAGAGGTAGAAGCTAAAAGCAAACTTATTTATTCATTCATTGTAAAGTGCATTATTCTGGGCAAGTGGGACAATCATGAACAGAAAATTATGTATGGAGTTTACATTTTTGTGGGGCATATAGAAATATAATAAGTCAAATATATGAAGCAGAACAGATATAGGTATTTGCATACCAGTCTCTCCCCCTCCCCCTCCTCTCTCCCTCCCTTTCTCCCTCCCCTTCCCCTCCCCCTCCATATAGCCCTGGCTCTTCAAAACTCCCTCTACAGACCAGGCTGATCTTGAACTCAGAGATCCACCTGCCTCTGCCTCCTGAGTGCTAGGATTAAGGGAATGTTCCCCCAGCTCTCATACTCTCTCAAAGTGTTTCTAAGGAATTGACATTGAACAGAGATCAGAATAAAGGGAGAGAGTAAGCTGTATACTTGTTGAAATGTTCTGTGGAGGGGCTGGTGAGATGGCTCAGTGGGTAAGAGCACCCGACTGCTCTTCCAAAGGTCCTGAGTTCAAATCCCAGCAACCACATGGTGGCTCATAACCATCTGTAACAAGATCTGATGCCCTCTTCTGTAATGTCTGAAGACAGCTACAGAGTAATTACATATAATAAATAAATAAAGCTTTAAAAAAAAAAAAAAAAAAAGAAATGTTCTGTGGAGAGTAGGTGCAAAGGTTCTAGGTGAGACTGTGCTTGGTGAGACTGAAGTTGAAGAAGATAGTGTGGCTGAGGTTGGTAGCCAGCAGAGATAGGACGGATGTTGAAATATTCAGGAGGCAGATCACGTGGAGTCTTATAGGCTGGGGTTAGGATTTGCATTTCTTTTAATGTAATCAAGTGACATCGGAGGTCTGATTTCATTTTTAAGTTATTCAGCTTCTGAGATGAATAGCTAATATGCCAACAGCAGGATGGTCCAGACCAGACACACATTAAAGCTGTAGCGAAGGTGGTTAAAGTGGTGGGGTCATCTGGATGTGGTGATGTGGTGGCTCACACTAGCAGTCCAGAGCCTTGGAGGCCAGAGCTGTCTCTTCTCAAGCTAACAAGACCCTGTCTTTAAAAAAAAAAAAAAAAGTGGTTGAGCTCAAAGTGTAATTTAGTGTTTTAAAAGGAAACAGCCCTTGCCCTTATATTGGATATTGGGTATGAAAGGCCCCTTCTAAACTTTGACCTGTAGCAAGATGACTGTAGCTAGATGACTGACTGTTGATTATATCTACTGATCTGAAGAAGCCATCATAATTGGCAATATGTTGGAGAACTAAACATCTAAAATGTTAACCTCTATATTCTCATTGTTAGCTAGCTCTGATATCTATCAGGCTGAGATTCAAGCAAGTTTCTATCTTGTTGTCATCATTGTAAGACTTAATCCTTCCTTGCTCAATATTCTAGAAAAATCCAACCCTGTTCAGGTTGTCACTGAATGTGAGCCTGCCTGAGCCAACTGGCCTTACAGCAGATCCCGCAGTTACAAGCTCTGTGCTGGGTCTGTACCCCTTGGGTGTTCTAGTCTACTCTGAAGCAAAGGTTTCACAACTTTTTCCTTTGCACTCTGACCTGAGTACTTTCCCTCCCTCCCTCTCTTCCTTCCTCCCTCCCTCCTCCCCTCCCTCCCTTCCTCTCCCCTCCTTGCTTCCCTCCCTCCCTCCCTTTCTTTATTCCTTCCCTTTTTCTTTGAAAGGATATTGCTTGCAGCCCAGCCTAGCCTCAACTTGCAGTTGTCCTGCCACAGTCTCTCCTGACACTAGGTTATAGGGATGAGCCAGTTTTTCCTGTGAAACTAGAAACTGCCAGGACAGAAGTCTTTTGTCTTTATATTACCAGATCTGCCTGTTTACTTGTTTACCTCCATGCAGCACCTGGTCTCTGCCCTCATCTCTTGTCACAAGGAAAAAGCTCCTGTGTCTGTTGGTCACAACATTTGAAGGCTTTATGTTTATAATTATATATTTTCTTAACTTTATTGGATCATGTATTAACTTTTCTTTTTTTTTTTTTTTAAAGATTTATTTATTTATTATATGTAAGTACACTGTAGCTGTCTTCAGACACTCCAGAAGAGGGCATCAGATCTCTTTACGGATGGTTGTGAGCCACCATGTGATTGCTGGGATTTGAACTCAGGACCTTTGAAAGAGCAGTCGATGCCCTTACTCCCTGAGCCATCTCACCAGCCCCAACTTTTCATTTTTATCGGATTCTTTTTAAGATGATGATGATGATGATGATGATGATGATGATGTGGTGTATGTGTATGTGAGCTCACAGGCCAGAGGAGGACATCAGATCATGGTAGCATGGGAGAGCTACACACACACAGAGGGCACAGCGACAGCGTCATTTACTACTTTCTCAGGGGTTGTGAGCCCCTGTTGGTCTTCTCTGTCAGCATTTAGGCACTTCTGGCACTCATCTTTTTAAAGACTCTTGATTTTGTAAACCCTGGTAACCCGTTTCTATGTGCTGTTTTAGAGCAGACTCCTCGGAGGGGTTCCTATTACCTCCGGAATCCACTTCTTCCCAGGCTTCCCTCCCTGTTCCGTGGAAGCGCTCTTTCAAGTCCAGTCCTACCAGGGGCTCATCTTAAACCACTTCTCTGCATTTGAGCTAGAATTTTCTTCCTTTTCTTAATCCTTTTCTTTAATTTTTGAGATATATTATTTGATAACCCTAGGCTGTCCTGTAACTCACTATCAGCTTAGGATTCTCCTTCAGTGTTTCTCCCCCATCCATTTCTCCCATCTCCAGTGTTAGATCTTCACTTCTGTCTCTAAAGCCCAGGCTTTAGAGCTCAAGCTTCAGACTCTCTTCTCTGTTAGACGTGTGTGAGCAAGCCTTAGGTAGACGTGTGAGCAAGCCTTAGGTAGCAGTAGGGGACAATAGCTCAATGAAGGATGCTATCATGGCGGCCCGTTGTGATCGGGAACTCTCAAGCTTCTGAGAGTACCCCTTGTAACTGTAACCACTTGACACCCAAGATGTTAATCTACACTTCAAGGATCAATAATTCTTCTAGACCCAGAATTAGCATGAATAAAAGTTCTCATATGTTCTGTCAGTGGTTCAATTTGTATACCCTTGGTGGAGATACACCTACCTGCAAGCCTACAGGCTTAGAACATGGAGTGCGGAGAACTGATTTGAGAGCAAAGATTATTACTCCGAGTCTCTGAGCACCTTGCACAAGCCCAGGGAACTACTGAAAAAAAAAAAAAAACCTTATAATTTTATTTATTTATTATTTTTTATTTTATTTTATTATTATTTATTTATTTATTTATTTGGTTTTTTTAAGACAGGGTTTCTCTGTGTAGCCCTGGCTGTACTGGAACTCACTTTGTAGACCAGGCTGGCCTCGAACTCAGAAATCTACCTGCCTCTGCCTCCCAAGTGCTGGGATTAAAGGCATGCGCCACCACGCCCGGCTTATCATTTTATTTTTATTTATGTATATGTATATGTCTACCATCTCTGTGCAGAGTCTTGTAGAGACCAGGAGAAGGTGCCAGCTGCCCTGGAGCTGTGGTTACAGCTGAGTGATGTGGGAGCTGGGGACTGATTAAGTCCTCTGACAGAATAGCAGGTGTTCTAACCACTGAGCAATCTCTTCAGTCCCAATAAAGGAAACTATTTGCAGCATAATAAAATAGGGATAAGTTAGTGGGATATTTCTCGGATTACCCAGTGGGTAAGTGGCTGTGTGACAAAACAGGGAGAGGAAGATGTGTTGTGGCCAAAAGGAAAATATGCACTTTCTTTAAGGAACTACTCTTGTCTTAAGTAGTTATTAATGCTTGTTAGTATTTGGGGGTTTGTGGGTAGAGCCTAAGAGCTGTGTCTTGCCAGCTCAGACACAGGCTGTAGGGTTGGGAACCAGCCCATCAGAAGCAGGGCAGGAGGAGGTTGGTCTAGGTGGCAGAAGCAGACACTACTGGGTGTGACGTTACATCTTCAGGGCTGCAGGGACATGAGAACTAAGGGCTGTGGCGCGGCAGGATGCTCAGAACTGTGAAGAGATAAGTTTGGACTCCAGAGTCTGAGTAGACAGCCGATGTAAGTGGGCAGAGGGCGAGGCTGGACTCTACTCTTATGTTAAATAAGAGTTGGGTATTTCTTTGGGAATTAGTCTAGATTAGTTACTGTGAAGTGATTGGGGGCTTTGTGTAGAAAGTTAGGTAAGGGGCTGGCGAGATGGCTCAGTGGTTAAGAGCACCGACTGCTCTTCCAAAGGTCCTGAGTTCAAATCCCAGCAACCATATGGTGGCTCACAACCATCCATAATGAAATCTGAAGCCCTCTTCTGGAGTGTCTGAAGACAGCTACAGTGTACTTACATATAATAAATAAATAAATCTTTAAAAAAAAAGTTAGGTAAAAAGCAATATAATCTGGACTTGACAAATTTTTAGGAGACAGATTTGGCAAAACTTGCTGACTTACAGGGAAGTGGGTTGAAAGAACACTCCGAGCTTTCAAACTCAAAAACTGTATGTAGAGAGATGTTAATCACAGAAGATAAAATGTGAGTGCTATGCACCCACACCACTGGCCCTGCTCACATGTGCTCATCTGAGCAGCCTGGTGAAGGGAGGAGTGCTCCCAGGTCGATCTCCTCCCCGCCCAACTGTGTGTGTGTGTGTGTGTGTCCTGTTTAAACCCTTCCACTTCTCCTGTTCTCTTACTCTCTCTTATTCCTGCTTCTCTCCCTTGTCCCCTTGCTCCATCTCTCCCCACTCCCTTTCCCTCTCTCTCCACGTGGTCATGGCCTCTACTTCTCTACTCTCTCCCTCTCTGCCTTTCTCTGCCTCTACTACCTTCTTAACTCCCCTCCCCAGGCCCTGAATAAACTCTATTCTATACTAAAAACAACAACAAAACAAAAACAAACAAACAAAAAACCTTCCGGTTGGAACTGCTAACCTGACACTCTTTGTCATTCCTCATCTGGCCACTATATTTCTTTCCAGACTCATTTCTTACTACTTCTGGCTCAGCCAGGTTGTGCTTTTAGTAATAGCAATTCTCTTTTCTATATCTGCATATACTTTTGCTTTTATTTATTTTCCTTTTCCTTACAAGTCCTTTTTCTTTTGGCTCTAATTCAAGTAAATTATTTCTTCTGGAGAGCTTTGCATTTCACCCTTAGTTAGAGATTAGCATTCGAGCTTCTGGTTCCATAGCTCCTTTATGTACAGTGAGAGGCCACACATCACAGTTGCCTTATTTTCCCAGTTTATCTTTGTGCTGTGTTAACTTTTTTTCTCTCTGTGTGTGTGTAGGTTAGAGAACAATTTAAGGAGTCAATTCTATCTCACCATGTGTCACTAGGATTAAACTCAGGTTCTTAAGATTGATAGTTGGTGCTTTTACCTACTAAACTATCTTATCAGCCCAGCATTTGGCTTTTTGATAACTTAAGGTTGTACTTCTAAGAGTAAAGTGGCATTTTGCTTGTGAAATCCTCTCTCTCTCTCTCTCTCTCTCTNTGTGTGTGTGTGTGTGTGTGTGTGTGTGTGTGTGTGTGTGTACAGTATGGTACACATATGGTCAGAGAACAACCCTGGGATCAGACTTGGTTTGAAACAATCTCTTTCTTGCTCCTGCATATACCAGGGTAGCTGGCCCATGATCTTCCAGACATTGGCATGTCACCTTTCATTTCACCTCAGGAGCGCTGGGATATACACATATGTTATGTGTTACATGCAGTACCATGTCAGGCTCTTTACATGGGTTCTAGGGATCTGAACTCGGTCCTAATGCATGTTTGGCAGGCACTTAACCACTGAGCCATTTTCCCAGCTGTAAAATGGTCTTTGGTTCAGTTAAGCTTGTGAAGTAAGAATAACACATTGGTTTTCTTTATTTCCCTAGTATCGCTTTTATGGAGAACCTGTAGTAAAAGCATGTATTGAAAATGGAACAAGTTGTATTGACATCTGTGGGGAACCTCAGGTATGTAAATCAAAAATAAGAAAACAAAATTACCCACAAATGAATTCTCTGTGAAGTGCAAGCATATTCAGTAGCATTCTGTAGACATTTCGATGCTGACAGCTTCCTAGTATTTAGAGGTGGTATTTTCATGGTATCCTTTTCCTAACTTGAGGGAGAGCACTGGTAAGATCTTAGCTTCAGTTCTCTTAAAATGTTCTATTGTTATTTCCTTTGTGTGTTGATCTGCTGGTTTTTATAGTTACTGAATACTATAAGCTTAATTATTAAAGTAGTATGTATGTTGTGGGTAATTCTCAGACTGTATCTCTTGATAAGTTTTTCATTATAAGTTCCCTTTTTAAAAGTAGGTGCTGTTACAACTTCACAGAAAAATAAATATAAAATTTCCTCAACTTGGGCTGGACATGTAGCTTACATGGTAGGATGTTTGATTAGCATGCTGTCTTAGGGTTTCCATTGCTGTGAAGAGACACCATGACCAAGGTAACTTTTATAAAGGACAACATTTAATTGGGGTTGGCCTACAGTTTCAGAGGTTCAGTCCATTATCATCATGGTGGGAAGCATGGCAGCATCCTGGCAGACATGGTGCTGGAGAAGGAGCTGAGAGTTCTACAACTCTATCCACAGGCAGCAGAAGGGGACTGTCTTCCACAGGCAGCTAACAGGAAGCTCCCTCTGCACTGGGGGGAACCTGCACATAGGACTGCAAAGCTCACCCCCACCTTGACACACTTCTTCCAACAAGGCCACACCCCCTAACAATGTCACTTCCCTGGGGACAAGCATTTTCAAACCAGCATACCTTCCCAACCTTGGACTCCATTCACAGTACCGCATAAACAGGGCATGATGGCACATGCCCATGCTCTGGAGCTCAGGATGTGGAGTTCAGCGGCTGAGTTGGTCAAGGCTATTTTAGTCAAGCCTAACATAGGCTTCAAGAGACCCTGACTCAAAACAACCAAAACCAAAGGAAGCAGGATCTCTGTGAGTTCAAGACCAGCCTAGTCTACATAATTGAGGTTGAGGCCATCCAGGGCTACACAGTAAAGCTTTATTTCAGAAAAAAAGAAAAAACAATTAAAAGCATTAAATGAGATGGGTTAGGTGGTAGACCATGTACTTCATATGTGTGACACCCGGAGGTCAATCCCCAGCATACATTATATAGTAATATTTTTAAATGGTTATATTTATTTGCCATTTGCCAAACACTATGCTAAAAACTTTATAATACTCTTTAAAAACATATCTGGGGGCTGGAGAGATGACTCAGTGGTTAAGAGCACTGGCAGCTCTTGCAGAGATTCTAAGTTCAATTTCCAGCAACCTTATGGTGGCTCACAACTGTATGTAACTCACACCCTCACACAGACTTACATTCATGCTGTGCTTTGTCACATTGTTGCTTGGGGTTGGTATTTGTCAAACAACTGAAAACTACCTGACAGTTAATACTGGGTTGTAGAGCCACATTGGTTGGCATTTCCAGTTTAATGGCTTTGTTGTTAAGATAAATCATTTAATATCGGACTAGGTGTTTCTATAAACTGATTGACATTTCTGTCCTGGGTTTTTTAGTTTCTGGAACTAATGCATGCGAAGTATCATGAGAAAGCTGCAGAGAAGGGAGTTTATATCATTGGAAGCAGTGGCTTTGACTCCATCCCGGCAGATCTAGGAGTGCTATACACCAGGAACCAGATGAACGGTAATGACTGGTCTGTAAGGGGGCTTTGTGGGTTTCGCCATCATGTCTAGGTCAGCACTCTTGATATCTTGAGCTGCATCCCTAGCCATGTTATATTTGCTTGTTTGTTTAAATAGCTTTAAGTATTGTTGTGTGCTTTTTTTGTTTTGTTTTTTGTTTGTTTGTTTTTGTTTTTTGAGACAGGGTTTCTCTGTATAACCCTGGCAGCTTACTTTGTAGACCAGGCTGGCCTCGAACTCAGAAATCCGCCTGCTTCTGCCTCCCAATTGCTGGGATTAAAGGTGTGCGCCACCACACCCGGCTGTTTTGTTTATTTGATTTGGTTTTTTGTTTGTTTGTTTTTGGTGCTGGGATTTGAACTTAGGGCATTGCACATGCTAGACAAGAGCTCTACCACTGAGCCACATTCCCAGCCCATGTTTAAGCTACCACAAGGAGTGTTGAGTGTTTTTTTTCTGAACATTTGTAGTCAATTTCAATTATTACTGAAAAGTCCTTGAAAGCGATTATGATAAGACAGAGTGATTCCTTTTGAGTGCTGTGACGAGCTGTCCCGGATGAGTAGATTAAGCTGTTGTCTTACTGGAGAAGATTCTTAGCATTCTTAATTTAAATATTACAGGAGAGTTTGTCAACACTACCAGTTATTTATGCTAAACTCTTTCTGAGAGTTCACCTGGCCTTCACTCTGTCTTGCTCTGTGGATAAAAACGTAATAAAACTGTTGTCTGTGAAGATTTTCTGAAAGTTTTTCAATTGTAAGCGTAATAAAAATGCCCTCAGCCGGGCCTGGTGGCGCAGGCCTTTAATCCCAGCACTCGGGAGGCAGAGGCAGGCGGATTTCTGAGTTCGAGGCCAGCCTGGTCTACCAAGTGAGTACCAGGACAGCCAGAGCTATACAGAGAAACCCTGTCTTGGAAAACCAAAAAAAANAAAAAANAAAAAAAAAAAAAATGCCCTCACCTGAATTGACATAGTTTAATTACTTGTCCTGGTTGGATAATTTAGTTTCATTTGATCTTACCTTTAACATTCTCTTATTTCTTTAGGTACTTTGACTGCTGTAGAAAGCTTCCTGACAGTAAATACAGGACCTGAGGTCAGTTTCCTGTTTAGTTGTTGTTTTCAAACTAATGTTACAAATATTTTGGAAGTGATGCATGGCTCTTGAAAAAGATTTAGATTGCTGGGCAGTGGTGGCTCACACGTTTAATCCCAGCACTTGGGAGGAAGAGGCAGGCAGATTTCTGAGTTCCAGGACAGCCTGGTCTACAGAGTGAGTTCCAGGACAGCCAGGGCTATACAGAGAAACCCTATCTTGAAAAAAAAACCAAACCAAACCAAACAAAAAACAAACAAACAAAAAGGTTTAGATTAAATTTTATATGCTTTTAGTGTTGAGAGTTGCTATGTTTAAGTTTAGAAGTAAAGATAGTGAGTTGCTTTGTTATATGAGTGAATTACTATGGTCCACTTCTAAGACATTTATGTATAATAAATGTCAGTTCAGAAAACTGTCACATTAGTGCCAGTCATCATGAATAAATATGGAGAAAGAAGAGCGAGCTTGCATTGGGGTAAATGGTGAGTATAACCAAGCCAATGAGTGTTATTGCTGCCTAGTTGGCCATGAAAATTCCTCTCAAGATTATTAATTACACAAATGGAGGTGAAATGTAATTGCTCTAGGTTACTTGGTCTTATCTTTCAGTGATTGCCCGTAAGATGTGTTTAACTTGTGAAATATTTTCTTAGGGGTTGTGTATTCATGATGGAACCTGGAAGTCAGCAATTTATGGTTTTGGCGATAAGGGTAGTTTAAGAAAACTACGGAGTGTATCATGTCTGAAACCTGTCCCAATTATTGGTACAAAGTTGAAAAGAAGGTATATCAATTTTAAACCTATTTACTATTTCTAGTCTATGTGTTGCATTGCTTTTGGTTGGTTATTAATGTGCTACTAAGAAAAGCTTGAAGGCTTTTGATAAGTTTAGAATTATTTCCAAAGTTAAAATGTAATTAGCATATTATACTGTTTAATCACTTTAATATTCATATACATAATACTTCTAAAAATGAATTTTATGAGATCTGTCACTATCAAAATTAAATTCCAGTTCAGTTTTTTATGATAAAACTACATCTTTGACTAGGCAGTGGTGGCTCATGCCTTAAATTCCTCTGGAGGCAGTGGCAGGTGGATCTCTGAGTTTGAGGCCAGCCTGGTCTACAGAGCAAGTTCCAGGGCAGCCAGGGCTACACAGAGAAACCCTGGCTCTGAAAACCTAAACCAAAGGGGGAAAAAAAGGTCATTTAATATAGTCAACATGAGTGGCCCTTATGTGTAAGAACTTAGACAGGCAGGACATAAGAGTTGGCTGTTAGTGGTATTTAATTCAGTCAGTGTATAGAGAAGTTGATGGGATCAAACCCTGTATGTATGTGTCAGGAGTGTGAAGAATAATAAAGCTTCCTTTGGGTGTAGGTATGGGAAATACAGGGAGACCTAGTGGAGACACATAGAAATAAAGGCACATTCTGCCTCATAACTAATCACTCCAAGAAAGGCTTCTGTGTGTTTTAATTTGGAAGTTTACTAGTCCATGTTGTGATCATTGTAATAATTGGAGGAAATGCAACATTTTCATGGCTCTGTCTTGCAGGTGGCCAGTTAGCTATTGTAGAGAGCTGAGCTCATATTCCATTCCTTTTTTGGGATCTGATATATCTGTTGTGAAAAGGACTCAGCGTTACTTACATGAAAATTTAGAGGACTCACCAGTAAGTAAACATGCCATATCTTAATAACGTGTAAATCTGTTTGTTTTAGTACCCCAGTATGTTTATTGTCTTAAAGTTGTGATGTTCAAGTTTGTAAATAAAGTGTATAATATTAGGTCATGGGTGTGGTACTAGCCTTGTGTGTGATTCAAACCTGGCCTGTAGCAGGCTCAGCAAGCAGCACCCAGCCATCTCTGCTAGAACTGTTTCTGTAATGGTTTTTGGAGATGTCTTGTCTCCTGCCCCTGGGTCTCCTTTCTAACACTGGAATACCAGATCACTCCTTTTGGTGAATAGTTGCTCACACTGAGACTATGAGGGGAAATGATCTCAGATTAAAAAGGTGGAGAATGAACTAGATGTAGTGGCTCATGCCTGTAAGCTCAGTATTCAGGAGGCTAAGGTAGGAAAATTATATAAGTTCAAGACCACCCTGTAAGTCCAGGGCCTGTCTGGATTGTGTAGTAAGCTTAAGACTGGTAGCCTAGGTTATAGAATGAGACCCTGCCTCAAAGGAAAGAAAGAAATGGTGAAATGTATTTTCTCTTAGCGTAGAGAGAGAATTGATGTCTTATTACTAGACTCAGAAACATTTTGTGAGCTTTGGTGTTTAAGTGAACAAGCTAGTTGCCATTTGCAATAATTCCTTTAAAACCTAGGCTCCTCCTTAGAATAAGGAACAAAATACTCATGAAAGGATATAAGTACAGAGACAAAATTTAGAGCTAAGACGAAAGGATGGACTATCCAGAGACTACCCCATTCGGGAATCCATCCCATCATCAGCCACCAAACCTAGATACTAATGCTCATGCCAGCAAGATTCTGCTGAAGGGACCCTGATATTGCGGCCTCTTGTAAGGCTATGCCAGTGCCTGGCAAACACCAAAGTGGATGCTCACAGCCAGCTATTGGATGGAACACAGGGTCCCCAATGGAGGAGCTAGAGAAAGTACCCAAGGACCTGATGGGGGCTGCAACCCTGTAGGTGGAACAACAATATGAACTAACCAGTACCCCCTGAGCTTGTGTATCTAGCTGCATATGTAGCAGAAGATGGCCTAATCGGCCATCACTGGGAATAGAGGCCCCTTGGTCTTGCAAACTTTATATGACCCAGCACAAGGGAAGGCCTGGGCCAAGTAGTGGGAGTGGGTGGTTAGGGGAGCAGGGGGGGGGGGGGGTATAGGGAACTTTCAGGATAGCATTTGAAATGTAAATAAAGAAAATAATAAAATAAAAATAAAAAAATAAAACCTAGGCTCCCAGTGTTGAGTTCTGAATAGGTTCAGAGCACAATGCAGTCTTACGGAGCTCTCTGTTGAGTGCTGTGACTGAGCAGCAGCATAGCCACTGTCTGTCTGCAGGAGAGTAACACTCCGCCCCTGCCTGTGCACTAGGTCCAGTACGCTGCTTACGTAACGGTGGGAGGCATCACCTCTGTGATCAAGCTGATGTTTGCAGGGCTCTTCTTCTTATTCTTTGTGAAGTTTAGCATTGGAAGACAACTTCTCATAAAAGTAAGTAAGCGTTTTATTAAGTTAAATCTTTACAAATACTGCTTGTGAAGTTTTGACAATATTATTGAAGTTTGTTTTTGCTGTTGTTTTTCCTGTAGTTCCCATGGCTCTTTTCCTTTGGCTATTTTTCAAAACAAGGTCCAACACAAAAACAGGTAATGTTTGTTTCTGTTTGTTTGTTTTTGTTTACGCCAGGACCTCTAATATCATAGACTTGAATATCTATGTCTTGATGTCTCCTATCTCTTTTGCATAGTTTAAGGTGAACTCACCTTCCTGACATGTGATCCCAAGGCCAGGCCCAACTGGATTAACTCCGCTTTGGGTAGCTTGGAATATTAGATCTCCATCCAGGCCAGAGAAATGACTTTCCCTAATGGGTCCACACAAAGCTCTTCAATCAATGGAGGGCTGAGGTAGCGTGGGCTTGAGTTCAAGTCTACCTTGGGCAACATAGTGAGACCCTGTCTCAAATAAACAAAAATAAGCTAGGAGACTGGAGAGATGGCTTAGCTGTTAACACTGCTACTTTTACAGGAGACCTGGGTTCAGTCCCATCATCTACATAGTGTCTCAAAGTAAGTAAATCTAGTTCCATGGGATCGGATGCCACCTTTTGACCTCTGTAGGAATCAGGCATGTATGCTGACGTGTGTGTGTGTGTGTGTGTGTGTGTGTGTGTGTGTGTGTGTGTGTGTGTACATATACATGTAGGCAAATGCTCATAAAATAAAAATGTCTTTCTTTTTTTTCCAACCAGAGTTTCTCTGTGTGACCCTGGCTGTCCTAGATCTCACTCTATAGACCATGCTGGCCTCAAAATCAGGGATTTACCTGGCTCTGCTTGAGTGCTGGGATTAAAGGCATGAGCCACCATCACCCAGCTAAATAAGTCTTTAAAAAAAAAAATGTATACATTTAAGATTCCTGCCCTTTGCCCCAGAGATTTGATATGCTGCCTTCTGAACTCTCCCTGTCTCCCGTAGTCCGTGTCTTCTTTTGCTGTTAAACCTGTTTATAATTTTCTCTTGTCAGTACATTATAAGAAAGGCAGAACCTATCATATGCACATCTCAGGGCCTCACATATTCTCTTGACCTTAGTTATGCTTAGTAAAAAAATTGTTAATCGTGGTTAAATTCTTTGCCTCATCATTCCTCCCTTGGTACGTTAAGCTATGGTAGCATAGTGCAGGCCTTTGGAGTGTGACACTTGAGCTGACTTGGACATCTTTTCACCAGTGCGGTTGTAGTCACTATTTGTTCCTTTTGTCCTGTCAGGTAGATCTCTAAACCACAGAACTGTGTTCTGTGCTCCTTCCAAACACATCAGCACCAGCATTTCTTGCCTGTAAAGTGGTCCTGCCATCCTCTAAGTCACAGTGGAGGATCACTTTGAAGCCAGTGTGGTTTTTTTTTAAGATTTATTTATTTATTATATGTAAGTACACTGTAGCTGTCTTCAGACACTCCAGAAGAGGGAGTCAGATCTTGTTAAGGATGTGAGCCACCATGTGGTTGCTGGGATTTGAACTCTGCACCTTTGGAAGAGCAGTCGGGTGCTCTTACCCACTGAGCCATCTCACCAGCCCGAAGCCAGTGTTTTTGTTTTAATTATGTGTGTGGGTGTACGCACATGAGTTCAGGGGCCTGCAGAGGCTGGGCAAGGGCATTGGAGCCCATGGAGCTGGAATTCCAAGTAGTTGTGAACCACCCAACACACGTGTTAGGAGGAACAGCAGGCACTCTTACCCACTGAGCCATCTCTCTAGCCCCTCTTTATCTTATCCCTGTTCCTATCACCTTTCCTTTCCTGACACACCAGTCATTAGAATTTGTAGTTCAGAGGAGTAATTTCTGCCCCATGTTACAAGATAAGAGATACAGCAGATAATATATTGATTTTTTTTAAATTAAAAATACCTTGTGTCCCAGGCTAACCATGTGTATTGAGGGCTTCTCTATCCTTCATTGTCATTTTGCTTTTGTGAGTTGTGCTCAGTGTCATCAAAGCAGTGGGGAAGGCATTTGCTGATCTGGTAACGTCACCACGTCTACCCAGAAAACTCAGAAGGCTAAAAGAATATCATCCCAAACACTGCCACCAAGACTCAATCCACAGTGGACGAGCAGAGTCAGGACTGTTGTCTCAGTTGGCCCCTTAAGTTCAATATTAAAGACTGGTTATGATACAGTGCAGCCTAAGTCCTCCAGAAGAAAAGGAGCCGTTTTGTGGACAATTTGTCTGTAGCAGTTTAAGGTTCTTAGTGTTCAAGATCAGTGCTTTTGCTTGCTTGTTTTGTTTTTTGAAACAAGGTTTCTTTTGTACCCCGGCTGTCATGAACTCATTCTGGAGACCAGGCTGGACTCGAACTCAGAGATCTGCCTGCCTCTGCCTCCCAAGTACTGGGATCAAAGAAATGCACCACCACCACCAAGCTTTTTAGTAGAAGCAACTTGAGTGAAAAATCTGTCACAGAATTCTGAGACCCATTAAAACAGATTTAGGAGGGGGAGGTGTCTCGTGAAATAGGACAACAGCGTCTGTTGTGTTGGAAACAGAAATGACATTATTAAGCACCCCCCATTGCTTTTTCTTCCCCAGATGGATGAGACATCATTTACAATGACATTCTTTGGTCAAGGATACAGTCATGGCACTTGTGTTGAAAAGAACAAACCAAATATCAGAATCTGCACTCAAGTGAAGGGACCAGGTATTTTGTAAATGGCTTAAGGATGTTTTAGGCTTTTACATTAGCTAATTTTGTTAATGCATCTAGCTTTCTTTTTCATGCTAAGTTATTCAAGTTTGAGAATGGCAAATTTTAATTATTATTAATAAGAAGGTTAGCTGATTTTTTTTTACCTGCTTCAGTCTCTTACTTAAATATTTACTTAAATAATTGAGTCAAATCTGTGGTCCAAAATTTCCAATTTTGTAAAATATATAGATTCACATATATTTTATAAAGGAGCATAGTAACTTTTGATAGGTTGGTAAAAGGATCCATTGCCCAAAAGACTGAAAAACTTTCAGAGCACTATGCAGAGACAAGCCCTCACATGAGCCAAAGGTGAAGGGTAGGTACCGCAGTCTCTGATCAGGACTAATCAAGCCAGATGACAGGCTTTTTTTTTTTTTTGCATCACACTTCCTTTTCAAATTACACCTTGGCTTTTAAAGATAGTTTGACTGTGCTTCAATTACTGTGTGGCAGTAATGGACCTGCCAGTGCCTCACTGTATTACAGACTTCAGACTAAGATTATTTTTTTTGTTAAGTACATGAAGAGGGATCAGTTTAGCCTGACTAAAGCCAAGATGAGAGTTGTCAGCGTAGTTAAAAACCAGTGGGGGTGACTGGCTCAGCCAGGAGCTCAGACAAGGTGAAGCGGCCTCACCTGTAATGTGCAGATGGGATGGTGTCGCTCACTGCGTGACCTTAGGACTTGGAGCACTCAGTACAGAGAGTTCCTGACCATAGCACAGCTGGAGTGTCTGTAATCTGAAAATCAGACCATTTGAATACTAACAGTTACATAAGTGGCAGATTCTGCTCCTGACCTCATGTCCTGGGTAATGTCAAATTGCAGGTGTGCTCTAAATAGTTTATGAGACTCTCTCCAACCTCAGCATTTGGGAGGCAGAGGCAGGCAGATATCTGTGAGTTCCAGGCTAGACCTAGCAAGGCTATATAATGAGATCCTGTCTCATAAAAACAAAAAAAAAATGAGCCAAATAAAAAATTACCTCCAGGATAATAATGTCAGTGTGTGTGTGCACACACGTGCAGTGTGTGTGCATACATGCGTGCTCATGTATTCTGATATATGAAGAAAACAAAGCCTAAAGCTCAGATGTTCCAATCAGTTATACCTGGACTATATAAATGTCAATTATTATCTTTGTTTTAAGTGACCAGAGTATTTATTGAAAAAATTTCTGTATACTCAGTGCTAGACATGAAATGCACCATTGGTTTTGGGGTTATGTCCACTTCATGAACACTTTTCTCTGCCCAACCCTTTCTGCAGAGGCTGGCTACGTGGCTACTCCCATAGCCATGGTTCAGGCTGCCATGACTTTTCTGAATGACACCTCTGACCTTCCAAAAAGGTAGGCTTGGCTTTCTTCTAATGAAAAGTTGTCTTTTAACTGTGTCACATTTTAGCTAACTCTGAGTTCATTTTAAGTCTTGGGTCTGTAACGAGTTGCTTTTGTTCCTAACCAGAAGTGTAGGTTAAAGCAATCTGAAGGACAATTCCTATCTGCCTTTGGAGTCACTGTGAAGGTGAATGAGAACCCTGTAAGCTGGCTTCAGTTCTTTATAAAGGAAAAAAAAGCTCAAGTCCAGAACCGGCCCCCAGGAGGCGGCCCTTGTTGACCGTTAGCAGTGTTATCGCATCAGTGCTGAGTATACATTTGCCTGTGGGCAGAGCCCTGGCTTAGCTGGGAACTGAGTCTCGGTGCTGCTCAGTGGGTATGGAGTATGTGCTCTTACTGAGCGTTTACCTGGTCCTCTTAGAACTAAACCATGCTCACCAATATGCAGAAGCCTTTGGATAAAAAGCAAATTATAAAAGTTGTGTGTAGTAAATAATTTAAAATTTCAAGTACTTATCATTTAGCATTTTTTTAAATATTGGCTATTATAGTTACAGAAACTTATTCTCCTCAAGTTTAAGTGGCTGAGTGAATCCAGTTCATGTTTTTATTTAGGCCTCTTGAGTGTGAAGATTCAGGTATATGAGCTATGTGCTCATTTGCCTGGTTTTAGGAATGGAGCCAGAAGTAGCTGTGACAGAGTGAAGAATTGGTTCTCAGGAGTTGTGCTGTGATTGCTAGTCCAACAGAGGAGAGGGCTGGAGAAGAGCCATGTGCACTGTATTCTCCGTTTACTGTTTTACAGGGGCGGTGTCTTTACACCTGGAGCAGCTTTCTCCAGAACAAAGTTGATTGACAGACTCAACCAACATGGCATTGAATTTAGTGTCGTTAGCAGCTCCGAAGTCTAAACATTTGAAGACTAACCAAATCATAAAATGCACAAACAGCGTCTGTATTTGATATGTGAAATTCTTCTATAAGCCTATCTGAGTGTATGTGGACTGTCAAGTATAAAATATCTGTACATTAAAAGCAGGAAATTATACTACCTTATCCTAAACTAAATATCTCAGCTGTTTTTATGATTTTGTTGCTTGTGAGAGAAAACTAACATTCTCCTTAGGTTTTTATTGACAAGTGAACTGGAAGATCAGATGGTGAAGAGGCCCTGTGTGTGTTGCTGACAGCATTCCTTAGTGACGGAGCGTGGCTGCTGTTAGGCTGTGGCAGTAGATTCTGCCTTCCCTGCCCTGGTGTTGTGGAATCTCACCCTCCTCTAAGTTCCTCTGCATTTGCTAAGTGAAATTGTACTTATCCTAATTCAGTCTGCTTTCTCACCCATCTACTCCGTGGACTGATCTTGGATTGTTTACCTCAGTTGAATAATAAATGGTTATTAATTGAGTGACTTTTACCCCTCTTTTTGGTTTGGACTTGCATGAATACTTTTGCATATTGACACTACTTAAAATGGCCTGACATTTTTATTTCCAGTAATTGAGTTAGTGTAGATTCCTGTCCCTGACTTTATAGCTGTGACTAGTCTTAAGCAAATGGCTTTTAACTTTGTATTGATTTTTGACAGCCTCAGCAGAATTTGTCAAATTCAGACATGTTTGGCATAGAAGCGGAACAAGGAGAAGAATATTTCCTCCTGTAATAATCACATGGCATTCATATACTCAAAGGCTGGGCATGTGGCTCAGTTGGTAGTGTGTTCTTAGCATGCATGAAGTCCTGGGTCAGGGCTCCTGCACTTCATAAACTGGGTGTGGTAGCAATTCTAGCACCCAGGAGGCAGAGGCAGGGAGACCAGAAGTTCAAAGTCATCCTCAGCTATGTAGTCCGGTCAGGGCTACAGATACTATCTCAACAAGAAAAACAACAACAACCCAGACATACACATACAGTACTCGTGCCGTTCCTTATGTAAAGAAGACAGCCCCAGGGTTGTGGACATAATATATTGGAACACTCGTGCTTCCTGACCCTTCTCTGTTCTCTGTGTGAAAGAATAGAGTGTTCAACTTGAAAAGAGAGGATCTTTTAATTTTTAAAATTATTTCTATTTAATTTTTTAATTGGCCAGCAAGAGTATATATTTATGAGATTCAAAATGAGTATCACAGGGGCTGTGGAGGTGGCTAGCTATGCTGTGGAGCACTAGCTATGCTGCTCTTGCAGAGGACTCAGGATTGATTGCCAGCACCCACAGGTGACTCACAGGTGGTAACTCCAAGGAATCTGACGCCCTCTTCTAGTCAGCAACCCTGCACACAGGTGGTGCCCATACATACATTCAGGTACATGCACACATAAAAATCAATTTTTAAAAGTGGTATTTAGCCAAGCATAGTGGTCCACACCTTTAATCGAAACACTTGGTCTGCATCGTTCCAGGACAGTCAGAGCTGTATAGTTAGACCCTGTCTGGGATCAACAGCAACAACATGAGACGTTTAAATACAGGCACATATAGAATAAACAAAGTAATAACATCTACCACCTGAAACTATAGTTTCTTTGTGGTGAGACCATGTACTATCCTCTCATTTCCATCACTGCTGACCGCAGTTAGCCTAGGACAGAACACACAGCCATACTCCTTGTGACTTGTGTCACTGACAAAGGAGTCCTCACATTTGACCACTTCCCTCAATCTCCTGGTGCACACGTCTTGCCAGTTCTTCCGGTTATTTTTGTAGATAGGAGATTATATGCTATCTGTTTCTGTAGCTTGATTAGTCACTCAACACAATGGGCTCTAAGTTTCTCTGCTATCACAAGTTAGAATTTGCTGCCTTACAGATGGCTTTTTACGTTGTTCTTTGACAGTCTTCTGCATGTGTACAGTGCACCCCAATTGCTCCCACTCATTCCTCTTTCATCACCCTTTATCCCCGCCAGTCCTACCAGTCACTTCCCACACTCATGACTTTGTTTCATTCTGTGACCCACTGAGTTTAACCATGGCCTCTGGGCACCCATGGGTGTGGAGCTATCCATTAGAGTCAGTGGGCTCATCCGTGGCCCCCAATTCCTTCATTAGTCAATAGTTCAGCAGGGAGAGGCAGGGCCCAGTGAGCCCCTCCCCAGCCTGTGATGGACAGCGGACAGGCCCAGCCACAGCTATCATGATCATGGTTGCAGTGGCTGCTGCATGTTGCTGAGAAGAAAGCATTCTACTGTCATCTCCCTCTCAGCTCCCTCTCCCACGTGTTCCCGAGCTTTAGGGGGAGTCGCCATAGATGTTCTATTTAGGGATGAGCACACAGTCGTCATGTATCTTTCGGGAACCTTGACCAGCCATGATTCTCTGCACTCACAGCCCATTGCAAACAGAAGGGGCCCTGATTATGACTGAGAGTGTCATTTGCATAAAGGTGGAAGTGGGGATATTTAGAAGGTAGTTTGGTGCCATGTCAATTTAGGTAAACTCCTGTTTTTCTTTTTCTTTTTTTCTTTTTGGTTTTTCCAGACAGGGTTTCTCTGTATAACCCTGGCTGTCCTGGAACTTACTCTGTAGACCAGGCTATCCTCAAACTCAGAGATCCACCTGCCTCTACCTCCCAAGTGCTGGGATTAAAGACATGCACCACCACTGCCCAGTAGCTCCTGTTTTTCTTAACTCGGAGATTGGCAAACACTTAAGCCTTTTCTTAGCTTACGAACAGTGCTGTAAAAGACCATGGAGTGTGGCTAGCCTCCAGCATACTGACTTCAATTCTTTGAGCATACACACAGTAATGGGACTGCTTGATCACAGGATCATTCTCTATTCGGATTTTTGAGGACCTTTGGTGCAAGGACTGCTGTAGCCACTGTTTGCTACTGCATGCGTTCTTCTCTCTTAGACCCTTCTCCACCCCTTTTCTTCTCTCCTTTCAACCCCCTAACACTAGATATGAGAGAGAAACAGAAAGGAAAGGAGAGAGATCCCCGAATAAGGTCAGGGATTGGAAAGGGGGCAACGTTACTGTTAGGCTCCTTCCTGCTGATTAGGGACTTTGGGCTCCTGGGGCAAGTTTGATCTTTACTGTCAGGATATCTAATTTCTTCTTGTTTCTTCTTTGCACACTACTGCTTAACAAATAGCTACCAACAGCAACCAACGCCAGTCATAACCCCCCCCCCCACACACACACACACACATACATACACACCACCTAGTGGGGGCCCTCTTACAAAACCTCTGAAAAGTTTCCAGAATTTTAAATGCA
>NC_034594.1:151870083-151871604 GCF_900095145.1 Mus pahari
TTTCTTTCTTTCTTTCTTTCTTTCTTTCTTTCTTTCTTTCTTTCTTTCTTTCTTTCTTTCTTTCTTTCTTTCTTTCTTTCTTTCTTTCTTTCTCTTTTTTGTTTTTCAAGAGAGAGCTCTGTGTAGTCCTGGCTGTCCTAGAAGTCACTCTGTAGACCAGGCTGGCATGTAACTCATAGGGATCCACCTGCCTCTGCCTCCCAAGTGCTGGGATTAAAGGCGTGTGCCACCACCACCTGGAAGTTTTTTCAGGATTTTTAAATCCAGTTAAGGCCCAGTGTGGCAGCAGCTCAGGTCTGTGATCCCTGTACTGGGGCTGAAGGTACAGAGGCGAGCTAAGGCAATTCCGGTCCACAGCAAGTCCTTGTTGGAAAAGAGGCACGTGGTACATCTGTGAAGCTCACTAAGTCACAGCGTGTGTGCAATGTTCAGCTGGCTCATTTTCACTGTTGGCTGGGCAGTAGATACTCTTTCTTCCTCTTTACTATGACAGCAACGTCGGCTTTTAACTTATGTAAACTGGATTCAAGCATGTCCTCCAAGTCCTTTAGCATCTGTGACTGCTGATGCACAAATGGTCGAAGCATTTGATCATCTTCCTACAAAACAGAAAGGCAGTAGACTTCTTACGACTGGAGTAAAAATACAAATACTTTGTACCTGTGAGTCAGGTGTCCAGTAAACGTGCCCACGTGGCTGAAGAACTGCATGGGAACGTTATGCTCAGTCAGTGGTGACTGGCTGACTTCAGGAAGGCCGTGTGAATCTACTGAGATTGAATACCACAGTCCACAGTTGCAGATTGGAATGTTCTAGGCTTTCAGCACTGTAGATGTGCTGAGGCCTGCACAAGGACTCCCAGATGGACGAGTTTGCTGATGCATTTCCTCCGCAGTGGAAACAAGTCCCCCGAGAAGGGACTTGGAGTAGCAGTGACATCAGCAGAGGGGGAGGGTGCAGACAGGTGACATTTGCTCTCTAGTTTGTTTCCTGTGTTGTTTCGAGGTCTGCCTGTTGGGATCCTTTGCCCATTGCTTTCCCCCAATGAGTTTTCCAGGTTTCCGGTTTCACATTTGAAAGGTCATCATTTGTATATTCTGAGCAGGAATACTTGATGTTAATTATGGGCTAGCAGTGGGGAAGTTTTAACTTTAGGGCACTTTGGCTTTTAGAGTGAGGGGGTGTTCATCCAGTTAAACTCCATGAGGATATCCCCAAATTAAACAAACAAACAAACAAACAAACCTAAAACGTTTTAGATAAGGGACAGTTAACCTATGCTACAAATTGGCTTGTCAGGCCATGCTTATTTCAACGTTCAGAGGCCTTGAGGAGCCTTGGGTCAGTCTCAGTTGTTCATAAGGAGCAGTCCACCTTGGCTTGTTGAGACAGCTCAGTCATGAAGCTCACTGAGTAGTTTAGGCTGACCGGCCAGTGCCTGCCTCTCCCCAGGACTGGGATCTGACATACTCACTGCCCACTTGGGCTTTTTTTTTTTTTTTTTTTTTTGGTTTTTTTCAA
>NC_034594.1:151871840-151908215 GCF_900095145.1 Mus pahari
TTTTTTTTTTTTTTTAACGTGGTTCTTGGGGTCAAAATCAGCTGAGTCACCTCCCCAGTCCCCAGTGCTTTTGCTTAGCATTGTTCATGGAACCCTTCATGGGGCGGTATTCGCCTTTTATTGTGAGGTATACAGACAGAAGGAGGCCCCAAAGGAACCCCCAGGTCTAGTTACCATGAAGGTATCTTCTTAAGCAGGGCCCTGCCTCAGCCCCCTGCTCTCTCTCATACGGTTGCTCTCCCAGAAGCAGCAGGCCAATTCTTTGTCTTTTCTGAGAAGCTCCGGTCCCTTTAATGAAAACCTAACAGTGGTGCCCTTGGAGGGTGGCTGTTGTGAGGGCTGGGTCATGCGTGTACAGTGCTCAGCGGGCACAGGCATGTGCTCCCAGTGCAAACCTCTGTTCTCTTTCCAATCCTTAGACTTTGCATTTTCTGCCTCCCTGGGCTGAGATGGCAGGGGTGGATTAGCCCGAATCTGTGGCTTTTCCTTGTTTGAAAAGGAAAGCTGTCCGTCATTACTCATGGAAGCCTGTGTCTGCCTAGCATTTCCGTGGTGAGGTCGAGACTGTCGTCCATCTGATTCCTGGTTGGCCAAGAGTTTGCTTTGGTTTGTTTTTCAAGACAGGGTTTCTCTGTGTAGCCCTGGCTGTCCTGGAACTCTCTCTGTAGACCAGGCTGACCTTGAACTCAGAGATCTGCCTGCCTCTGCCTTCTGAGTGCTGGGATTAAAGGCGTGAGCCACCACATCTCTGCCTTCTGAGTGCTGAGTGTGTGGCTGCCACCACGGCCCGCTAAGGACCCACAGTTCTTTTTAAAGAACTATTAATTTGCTCATCTGCTCACAAACCTCCCGTCACTGTGCTGTCAAACCTTTAGGTTAAATGGGATGTGGTTTGAGGGTCTGGGGGAGCCTGGCTACTCACGGGAGGTCTGCATTGCCTCAGTCTGAGGAGCTGTCCTCTGGCCATGCCCATGCCTCGATAGAACACCTTCAGAGCTCTGGCCAGCTGGGCATCGGAGCTGGCCTGCTGAGCACACACTTGCTTAGCCTCTCTAGCAGCTGTCCTTGTAGCTCCTTCTGGATTATCAAGCTTCTGGGCTGGGGCTTAAAAAAAAAAAGGTATTTTTCATCAGCATCCACATATTTCTGTACTTATTTATTTGGTTATTCAAGACAGGGTTTTTCTGTGTAGCTGTGGCTGTCCTGAAACTCACTCTATACACCAGGCTGGCCTTGAACTTGGAGATTGGCCTGCCTCTGCCTCCTGAGTGCCGAGATTATAGGTGTGTGGCACCACACCTGGCTTTGGTGACATTTTATATCTCCTCTTACCAGCATATCTCTTTGGACCTACTCAAAGATAGCTCAAGGCAAAAGAAAAGAAGTTCTAATTTGTTGTTGTTATTGTTTATGGACTAAAATATGCACTAACTCATTAAGATTTCCAACTCCATGGCTGCAGAGATGGGCAAGCAGTTAAGAGCACTGGCTGTTCTTCCAGAGAACCCAGGTTCAATTCCAAGTGCCCACATGACAACTCACAACTGTGTGTAACCCCAGTTCCAGGGGATCTATCTGATGCCTCTTCTGGCCTCTGTGGACACATATATACACTCAGGCGCACATATACATATACATATACATATGCTCAATCAATTTTTAAATTACTTCCTATTTTAGACAAATAGTACATCCTAAACACGGGCGTTGGGAATGTGGAGCACTCACACGGTACCGTCTCTCACCCTGTGGAGCAGAACCAGCGTTTTCCATTGAAGCCTTGAGAAACACGTTTTCGCCTCTGAGGGCCCTGTTAACATCTCTCAGCAGCTCCGTCTCCTGTTCTAACTTGAGCAGCTTCTGATAAAGTTCTGGCACCTGGTGTGACGTGATCTATGGAGGACATGCCAGCTCAGCCTGATGCGTAATTACCTACAGAGCCTCCCAGACTAGTGCTTCATAGTAGCTCGAGTAAACAAGGATGGAAATGGGGAGGTGGGGAGAGGTTTAAATCCCTCAGGGCACCCCAGAGAGGCACACAGAACACTGAAGGAATGTTCTCTAAGGGGCCGTCACCAGGATTGCTCAGTCCCCTGTGAGCTGCCATGTGTACACACCTGACTCACATCCTTCACACTGGAAAATGTCTTGGTGTCTACCATGATGTGGCCTTCACCCGTGAGCAGGACATCCAGCTGAGAGACTCCCAAGTGGGCACAGCCTTCTGCAGTGTGGGAGAGAGACCAACAAGGAAAAGAATCTCAGCTGCCCAGCTCCCAGTGAGCTGGGATGAACTAGGTTGAAGCCAGAGGCCTGGCAGAAGATGGCTCTTATCCACCGCTCCACAGGCCCGCCCGCCTCCCTCTTCTCCCTCTGCAGTGTTAGATCTGGTTGAACAGTACACAGCAGGACAGAATGAGTAAACCTGGTACCTTGGAGGCCCCACAAATCGACGATGAGGGCATTGGTCAGTAAGTAATTCAGAAACTCTCGAGATGCACCCAAGACTGCAAAGTGGACAGTCTCTTCAACTCTGGGATTCACACTTTTCCATACAGGTTTGGTATACAAAGTATTTGGAAGATCATAAATCTTGTACCTGAGAGAAGAATACAAAACAGGATTGAAAGCCAGAAGGGACATATCTGTGGAGAAAATAATCAGACGAGCCACGGAACTGCCGCCTAGTGGTTAGCTAAGAAGTTGCCCTGTAATTGATTCTTGTGGTTTCTGACTCCAACAGCTGTTACTCAGCGTGACTATCGCCACCATGAAGCTAGCGTAACAAGGGACAAAGGTTTTCATCAGTGTTTAGACTCTATTTGGATGCTCTAAGATGCTAAGTTTCACCAACCGGTGGCGGCACATGTCTTTAGCCCAGCACTCCGGAGGCAGAGGCAGGTGGATCGCTTCTGAGTTTGAGGCCAGTCTGGTCTACAGAGCAAGTTCCAGGACAGCCAAGGCTACACAGAGAAACCCTATCAAATAAATAAACAAATAAAGAAAGAACTAAGTTTCTGGGGCTGGAGAGATGGCTCAGTGGTTAAGAGCACCGACTGCTCTTCCGAAGGTCCAGAGTTCAAATCCCAGCAACCACATGGTGGCTCACAACCATCCGTAATGAGATCTGACGCCCTCTTCTGATGCATCTGAAGACAGCTACAGTGTACTTAGATATAATAACAAATAAATCTTTAAAAAACAAAACAAAACAAAACCAAGTTTCCTGGGAGGTGTTTGGGAATTTTTCACTTTCTAAAGCATCCCTTTATCTCTTGGTATTCATTGACTCTAATGAACTTAGCCCTATCTAGTTTACCTGTACATTTTATGTAAATAATACACTATAGATGGATATTTTTTGTGACAACTAAAATGCCTAACACTGTATGAGGCTCAGTAGCCATCCAAATAACCTGGAGGGTCTTGTGGTTTCTCTACTTGGTGGAGAAAATAGTCATTTTGCAGTTGAGCAAACAAAAAAACTTAGAACTTTATATTAAACCATTAAAAAAAAAAAAAAAAAAGAACCCAAGGTTTCCACCCACCAGGAGCCACACGGGTGGTACGCACAAGTTACATAAAGTGCAGACCCCATACCCCATCTGAATGCCCCGGCTTCCATCTTCCTTTAGCCACTTGACACCAAGGCACCGGACGATGTGAATCTGGAAGTCAATCCTCTTGCCCAACAGCTCCAGAGGGTCAATAACCATGTCTTCCTCACCATGTGCCCTACAGATGAGAGCTGAAAGTCAGTCTCCAGATTAGGCGGGGCCCAGGCTAGTTAGCACTCAAATGTCACAGGTGTGAAAGCGTCCTAAGGAGATAGATTGCCCCGAAGGAGAAGTGGGCAGTAACGTCCACTTGTACAATCCAGTCACTGAACAGCTGGTTCTGCATTGTGCTTCTGGGGAAGATATCTCCAAGAGCTCACAGCCCAGAGAAGAGTACAGACATCTTCATGCAGTGAATGTGTGCGGTGAAAGCTGGGGTTGGTCCCACTGGGGAGGAGGAAAAGCCAGCTGCCTTCACAGATGGTGCAGCCTAAGTTGTCATCTTCATAGTCCAGAGTTAACACCAGCCCTCTAGCCTCACAAACCGATTTGGACAGCTTTCTAACTGGAGACCTCTCTCATGCCAGCCATGTCCCTAAGATCTGAAACTTACACACAGGAATGTTGATCACTTTCAATGTGACTATTGGGCAGCAGAGGCAGCAAAGGTAACCGAGTGACCAACCAATGGCCTGAAGTCCCCACAGACAGCCAATGGCCTGAAGTCCCCACAGACAGAGCTTGGTCAGCTTGGCCTTTTAGACCCAGAACTTGGAGGCTCCCCTCCTCCTTTCTCAAGCAGGTTTCTTCTTCATCAAGACAAGAAACGGCACACTGGATATTTGTTCCAAGACCTGTCAACCTCTGCGCTTAGGATTGCTAAAACTTATATATAAATATCCTATGGCCTAAAACAAGAATAAATAAAACTGGTGTTCAGAGACAGGAATCCAGACACCTAACCCTAACCCTAACCTCAAGCCAAAGAGCAAAGTTCAGGCCTCTCCCAAAAGTGGAGGTAGGTGAGCAGAAACTGGCTTTGTCCTTCTGGCTCTGATCCTGCCTCTGATGTGTCAAGCATCCTGTGGACTGGGTGCCAGGAGCAAGGAATGACCTCCTCATTCTTTTGGTTCCCCAGGGCAGTGCTGGGCTGCCCCAAATGTTGGGCATTTGACAAGAATCAGGCTCAGCAAGACCAAATCATGAATGAACTCTGTACAGGTGGTTCTGAAGCTAACATACTGTTCCCCAATTGGCTCTTGATCTATCAGTAAAGAAGCCATGGGCCAATTGCTGGGCAGAAGGAATAGGTGGGACTTCTGGGTCCCTGCAGGAAAAGATAGAAAAGGGAATGTGTGTGTGTGTGTGTGTGTGAGAGAGAGAGAGAGAGACAGAGAGACAGAGAGACAGAGAGACAGAGACAGAGACAGAGACAGAGAGACAGAGAGAGAGACAGAGACAGAGAGACAGAGACAGAGAGACAGAGAGACAGAGACAGAGAGAGATTTCTCCATGCTTCAGAGAGAGAGAAAAGCTAAGCAGCCATGTGAGATCTCGAGCAGAGTGGCCATATGCCACTTCTACAGGTGGGAGGTTGGGGATGTTTAGCAGGGACTCGATGTAACTGAGCAACTAAATTTGAGGGCAGGTGGTGAATTGCTGAGCTAAGTATATTGATAAGGGTATGCTTGTCCAGGCAGAAGATAAGTAGCACCCAGCAGTTGTGCCAAAAAGGCAAGTTGAAACTGAGCAATAGGTGTGTCTGTGTTTTTTATTTGTGGATTCAAGGAAAGCTGGGTGGGGTTTGGTATCGAGCCGGGTCCCAGAGCTTAAGCAGGGTGGCAAAAGCTGCATGCAACAGAACACATTCACTTGTCTCACCAGTAACCACTTCAGGGGCCAAATTGACCTCCCTCCCCTTCATGAGAACTGTCTGGGAAGGGAGGAGACTCACCATCCTTCTGGGGAGCAGGGGGTGATTGGAGACTCACCGTCCTTCTGGGGAGCAGGGGGTGATTCGAATGTGCAGCACTGCCTCCTCTAGCCCATCACAGTTCAGAAACTCCACCTGCTCCTCCAGCATCATGCAGTGAGCCAGGGACTGCAGCCAGACATGTGCTGAGCCCAAGTGAACAACCTCCAGGGGATCCCAGAAAGGGTCATCTTCCTGAGCCACATGGCTGTCTCTGCTCTCTAGAAAACGCTGGTAAAGTTCCTCCATCAGGAATTTCCTATTGATGAACTTGGCTTTTGACCAAATCCATACCTGAGGATGCAAAGGGAGGTCACCCAGTGTCTAAGTTACTCTTTTTATTTCTGTGAAGAGACATCATGACCAAGGCAACTTATTTGTTTCTTAAAGGATTATTTATTTACTTTCTGTATGTGAGTACACTGTTGCTGCCTTCAGACATACCAGAAGAGGACCTCAGATTCCATTACAAATGATTGTGAGCCACCATGTGGTTGCTGGGAATTAAACTCAGGAGCTCTGGAAGAACAGTCAATGCTCTTAACTGCTAAGCCATCTCTCCAGCCCCCCAAACAGCTTTTTGAGGCCCTTCTAGAACACCAAATTTAGGGTGCTGGATGTAGAGCCAGAGAGCTACTATGTGGCTGACTGAAGATAGAGAGGCACAAGCCAAGGCGTGTTGGTGGGGGCTAGAAGTTGGAAAGAGCAGGGAAATAGATTTAACCACAAGTTTTCCTTGGAACAAAATGGCTCAGCAAGACCTGTGTTGGACTAACAGCTGACAGAGAGCTACGGTCATAGGGTCAGTTATTGCACAACAGAGATTGCTACAGACAGACAATAAATACAGCACAATTAGTCTCCAGAGCAGCAAGAAGTGGCTCCACAGCAGGTGCCAGCCTCACGGTTCCTTGCCTTCCGTCTTCCTTGCAGCTACGCACACGCACACGCACACGCACACATGCATGCACACACACACACACACTCCTCCAATGAGCAAAGAGTCTGAGACAAGAATTGCAATACAGGGCCTCTGAGAACACTGGCTATGGGGAGAACCTTAAACTGCAATAGAAGGGAATTCAGTCGGAAGTTTTCTTGACTGAAAAAAAAAAAAACGTGCCATCAGAAATGGTATCAAAGAAACCCAACAACTCTTGCTGGCAGCTAGAATGAAAACAAAAGCCAAAGGAGGAGGCATTGTCTCCATGAATGCTACCTTCAAAGGGACAGTTGCAGGATAAACAGATTTTTCTGTCTTTTTTGGCCTCCAGGTGTGTGTAGAAACACCATATAAAGATGTGCTCTTGTCTCATGGGCACATGGGCACCATTACTATCTGTGTAAACTTCCAGGCTTTTCTTTTCTTTTTCTTTTCTTTTCTTTTCTATTCTTTTCTTTTCTTTTCTCTCTCTCCCTCCCTCTTTCTTTCTTTCCTCTTTCTTTCTTTCTTTCTTTCTTTCTTTCTTTCTTTCTTTCTTTCTTTCTTTCTTTCTTTCTTTCATGAGATAAGGTCTCTCTCTGTATTCCTGTCCATCCTGGACATCACTATGTAGACCAGGCTAGCCTCAAACTCATAGATACACCTGTCTCTGCCTCTGCCCCTGGCCCTGCCTCCTGAGAGCTGGGACTAAAGGTGTTTACCACCACTACCCACCCATCCTTGGCTTGATACTAAGGCTTGTGAGTCATGTTAAATGTGAACAGAGGGTCTTCAGTGGGTGTCTGTCATAGTTAACATTGGTTATAAACTGGACAAGATCTAGAGTCACCTAGGAGACAAGTGATTACCATGCCTCTGGGGGTTTATCTAGATTAGACTAGCCTCTGGCAAGGCCAGTGAGGGATTGATTATCTAGGTTGATTGAGGTGGGGAGACACACCCTGAATAGCAGTGGCAGCACTATTCCCCAGGCTGAGTTCCTGTACTGCAGGAAAAAGAAAGCCAGCTGAACAGAGAAGTGCTCATCTCATCTGCTTCCTGATGTAGGCGGAGTGTGACCAGCTGACGGAAGCCTCTGTCACATGACTTCCCTCCGTGATAGACTCCACTCTCAAACTGTGAGCAAAACCAACCCTTCCCCCAAGTTCCCTTTGTACTTTGAGAGCATCATTAGTAGCTAAAGCAGTCAGTAGTAGCAGCAGCTGCTTTAGTGTCCACTTGACAGTTATCAGGGAGGAGGGGACTTCAGTTGAAGAAATGCCTCTATAAGAGCAGGCTGTAGGCAAGTCTGAAGAGCATTGTCTTAATTAGTGTTGATGGGGGAGGACCAAGCCCATGGCTGGCGGTACCACCATGGGCTGGTGATCCTGGGTTCTATAAGAAAGCAGGCTGAGCCAGCCATGAGGAGGAACAAGCCAGTGAGCAGAACTTGTCTGTGACACCCCCCCCTCAGTTCCTGTCCTTCGTGGGTTCCTGCCCTCAATGCTTTCAATTGTAAATAGTTACGTAGGAGTAGGAGTGAGATAGACCCTTTCCTCACTGAGTTGCCTTTGGCTGTGAGATCTCACCAAAGCAACATCAACCCTGACTAAGAGACAATGTCACCAGATCCCAAGAACTGGTGACATAAGAGAAAGACAAGAAAACACGACAGAGTCCCCAGACTTGACCCTACTCAGAGAACATCTGGTTTCTCATCTAGGTTTCCTGGATGCAACTGGCAAAAATCCCCTGTGTACTGTGGAAGCCTTCTGAGAAGGCCCGTGTCTGTCCACTGATGGGGGCAGGGGGTGTCTTACCTCGTGAGTTCCTTGTTTGGTCACCTTCACTATGACCTCTTTCTGGAGGTCATAGCCCCTGGAATCTGATGATGCTAAATTCTTCACCTTCAATTCCATTGTAAACCCCTGGTAAAGAAACATTTCACTAAACAACCCCGTACTCCATATTGCTTTTGCGGCTGCTTCTCCATTCTTCCCAGCCCCAGGCTTTGTAAGAGAACAAGGCCTGGACCATCTTGTTCCTTGGAGTTCCTGCCAAGCTGGATGTCAGAGGACCGGACTTTCTCAATGCTATATTGAAAATATGATTGTACTTCCTAAGTTGATTAATTCCCTCTCAGGGCTCCTGCTGACTGGGATCCCGTGTTTCGGGAGCTAACCTGGTCCCCTCTGAGGCATGTGAGCTATTGAGGTGCTGGTGAGATGTTGGGGGACTAATTATGGTCAGTAAGTGGTCATCAGATGCTAGTGGCTCTGATAAGTAGGGCAGACGTTCAGGCTGGCTGGAAAGGCCTGAGGGTCAAACTAGCTCCATCACTAGCTCCAGGCAGCCGTGGGAGAGCCTCATCCTTCCCTAGACCTCAAGCGCCTTTCAGGACCTGTCTTTATGTCCCTGTCTTTGTGACATCGTCAGGGTGTAAAAGGTTACCTTCTTCAACTCTTCACTCATCTGATTTGCTTCCACAACCAGCGGCATGAGTTTGACGTAGTCCTGGAACACAGCTAAGATGCTGGGGTCGGCTTGGTCATCTCCAGAGTTGGTACACCCTAGTGATAGTCGGGGAGGAAGTGAGTCTGTCTCTTGTTCTATACTTTTCAGCCGTCAATAAATTCACACACTCAGCTGTTCATTCATTTTGGTATGATTTTTGTTGTTGCTGAGTTTTTTGGCTTTTCAAGACAGGGATTCTCTGTGTAGCCCTGGCTGTCCTGGAACTCACTGTGTAGGCCAAGCTGGCCATGAACTTACAGAGATCCTCCTGCCTCTGTGCCATCACTTCCCAGCTTCCACTGTTCGTTTATACAGCTACTCATCATAGCCTTGAAATATTGGCTATTCTCATTCTTGATCTCAAGGCCTTTAAGCTAGCATAGTTCTATACTGTCCAAGAAAAAGGGTTAGATGAAGCAGAAGCCAGTGGGCCAGAGGAGGGGCTAGGGTTTTGTGCTGAATCCTCCAAGGCACAGCAAGCAACTTGTTCTTTACTTCAGTTGTGTCTGGGTGCCATGGAGGAATGGTTATAGCAACGATGGGAGGCCCTAACTCCAGACTCAGATGAGCACCGCCTTGTGTCAGGACCTGTCTGCTCTGTAGAGACGCCCTGCCTGTGGTCACATGGTACCAATGCCTCCAAACTTCCCAGCTGGCTGCCTCAAGAACCCAACATCATCACTGAGACAGGAGTGCATCAGCCCAGAGAGTGGTGTTAGATGACCTTCTTGTCACCACTATTTGTATGCTGGGAAGGCATTCTGCACAGTCAGTTATAAAGAACAAAACAAGAAGGTGGGTTATCTTGCTTATGATTGTGTGTGTGTGTGTGTGTGTGTGTGCGCGCGCGCGCACATGTACAAGCTGAGACCAAAGGAAGATGTCAAGTGTCCTCCTCTCCTGCTTTCTGCATTATCCCCTTGAGGCAGCATCTCTCCACGAACCTAGACATGCAGCCACCAAGCCCCAGCCACCTCCTTGTCTCTGTCCCTTGGATGGATGGTGGTATAAACCCACATGCTCTCAGCTACGAAGCTTTCTTAAGCACGAGGCTGTCTCACTAAACCTGGTCTTGGATTTGTATCAAGCACTCCAGCGGAACGTGGGCATGGTGCCACACATCTGTAATCCCAATCCCGCAGGCTGAGACAGGTTAACGCACTGATGCCAGCTTGGGTTACTTGGTGAGTCTTGGGCTAGCTTCGGCTGCCTAGTGAGATCTGAAACTCCACAACAAAGCTAGGTATGGTGGCTGATACCTGTAATCTCAGTGCCCCAGTGCTCCTCACTTGAGGCTTAATTAAGGCAAACAGGGTACACGTGCCTCCCCCTGAGAAGCCACCATATCACAAAGAGCTCAGTAGGGTCCAGCCAATCCTGTGCACATGACTGCGCTGGGGGGGGGAGGGATGGGGAGGAGCCTCCACCAGTGGAGTGAAGGGAGGTGAATGGGCAGAGGTGGAGCCTCTAATACACTCACCTTTGAAGAATCCTGGATAGTAAAGGGGTAGAGGGTGGGCTGAGGGGCATGGGAGTATCTTCCACTCAGAAACTTAAGAACTGCAACTTCTTACAGACCAAGGCCTAGACCTTGCCCATCACCATCTTTCCAGGCCAGAGCAGGCTCTCAATGCACACCGTCCGTCCCCTGTTGGCTGAAGGCCTTCATCTAACAAACTGATTTCACCTGAGCTTCTTGCCTCCACTTGATGTAGGAAACAGTAAAACCTTGCCCCCACACCAAGGTTCATCGCCTTGGGCTACAATCACCCTCATCCCTAAGGGCAGGTTTAATGAGCTAAACACACCTGTGATGTGTATTCAGTTCCCTATTTCTATGAAGACCATATTTGGGGGCTGGGGATGTAGCTCAGTGGTAGGGCACTTGTCTAGCAAGCAAGAACACAAAGCCTTGGGTTCTATCCCCAGCATGCACTGAGAGAGAGAGACAGAGACCAAGCTCACATTTTAACTTTCTGCATACTGTACTCTGACACTATGAAAGCAATTGCTATTGTGTTTGCACAGGCCGATGCCTGAAGGCAGGTCCAGAGCACTTACCAAGTGTGGCCACACTCACGCCCTCGGCTGCTGCCCGCTCCATCTGGAAAAAGTCATAGTCGAATCTGCTCAGGTCTTCAGCGCCTCGCTCGGAGGGAAACCCGACGTAGAGGAAGGCACTGTTGGATCCCAGGATGATGCGGTCCTGGGAGAGAGAGCTTAGGGAGCAAAGGCCTGGCCTGCTCCAGGGCCCAAGTTTCTACTCCAGCCACAGAGATCTGAGAACTCTCTCCCCTCCATGACCACCCAGGCTCAGCCCTCTTCCAGGAGTGGTCAGAAGAAAAACACAGGGGTTCTGTGGAGTGCCCCCCCCCCCGGTCTGACTCGGATTAGGGTTTCAGAAGTCCTCAGAGAGGGCAAAAGATTTAAGAGCAGATATTATGTGGGGGGCTTTTTGGTAAGGTAGACCACACTGCTGCTGGTCTGCTAAAGGGAAGCCCTTGGGATGGGGGCATGTGCTGGACAGTGAAGCTAGGGAGGGCACACCCTGTGATGCTAAAAGGAGGCTGTGGTCTCAGTGGAGGGAAAGGGCTTCGGTAGCCACTGTGGTGGTGGGAACTCCGTGGAGAGTGGCAGAATGAATAGGGACAAAGAGGGACTGTCGTAAGTAGACACTCCGCTGCTCCCAAGATCAGGTTCTCCTAAGTCTCAGATATCATAAAATGTGAGCACTGGGCAGGATCTTGGAGAGCATCCATTTCCATCTTCCTTCAATTATAGGTGATGTTCAGAGAACTCAAGTAATGCTCCCGAGACTCAACAGGTAGGGAACAGGTCTCTCACCTCAGCCTTTGCAGTCTGGCAGAGATGGGAAGCCCCAGGCCCAGGCCAGCCCCTCTCTCTGTGACAGGAGACATTTCACAAGAGAGCCACCCCCTGGGGCCCCCCACCCCCACCATTTTGAGGGTATCACTGAGGCACTGCTGTGACTGGGCCAGGAACCTACCAAATGCTGCAGCTTTGTCCTGCTGGTGACAGGTACCCCATTAACAATGACTTTGCACTTGCTGTATGGTGCAACTGTCACTTTACCATCCAAATTCACGAAGGAAGCATGTTTATCTGAAATTCTAAAACAGGAGTTGATGCAGTCACCCGGTAGATTATGTGGCTGGTTGGGTTGCAGAATGAGATCCACAGCTGTGGTCAGTGGGGGAGCTCCTGCTGCCCTTCCCCCAACACCACACAGTGCTATTGGAGGCTGCAGGGCCCAACCATGGGGGGGGGGGTTCGGGGAGCTGGCAGACAGTGAGGATGCTATTCTAGTCATGGAATGAACCCCAGCTGAAGACCTACAGCTGCCAGGAACCTCCAGACAAAGACCAAAAGACAATGGAGAAAAGAAAACATTTCAACAGCCAAGCCCCGGTGCCCATCAACAGATGATAAACATGGTGTATGCACACCAGGGGAAATCATTTGGCCAGGAAGATCCCCCTGAGGTCAGCAACGTGAGTGCAACTGGAGGCCATTATGAAACCAACCAGGTCCACATCCAGAAAGACAAGTAGTCCATTCTCTGGGCTGGAGCGAGCAGAGGTCCTGAGTTCAATTCCCAGCAACCATCTGTACAGCTACAGTATACTCATATACATAAAATAAATAAATAAATCTTTTTTTAAAAAAAACAAAGGTACATAACTATGGGGTCAATTAAAACAGATATACAGATATATGTCTTTTTTTTTTTTTTTTTTTGGTTTTTTTTTCGAGACAGGGTTTCTCTGTATAGCCCTGGCTGTCCTAGAACTCACTTTGTAGACCAGGCTGGCCTCAAACTCAGAAATCCGCCTGCCTCTGCCTCCTGAGTGCTGGGATTAAAGGCATGCGCCACCACGCCCTGCTTTTAAGATTTATTTATTTATTTATTTATTATATGGAAGTACACTGTAGCTGTCTTCAGACAGCTCCAGAAGAAGGAATCAGATCTTGTTACAGATGGTTGTGAGCCACCATGTGGCTGCTGGGATTTGAACTTAGGAGCTTCGGAAGAGTAGTCGGGGTGCTCTTACCCGCTGAGCCATCTCACCAGCCATATGTCTTTAAATTAATTTTTAAAGGTGCTTCAGTGAGGGCTTCAAACACAGACACCTGAGGATACAGCCACCCAGAGGTACAGTCCTGAGAGACCCTCCACAGTGTGCATGTTCTTTCCTCTCCCCTTGGTTCTAGCCTGGTCACCTTGCTTCTGCTGTGGAGTTCTGTCTTACAGGCTCTAACCATTGACGTCCCTTTTCTCCCAAAATGAGCATAAGGACACAGGAAGCATGCACCACGCTGCACTTCTGGGAGCACTCTCGTGAGCACTGGAGGGGATGCTGAGGGAGGCCTGGGAACTTTAAATATTGCCCATCCAACTGGACTTAAGTCTGCCTTACCCATGACCAGGTATCTTTCCAGAATCTTCTCCAGCCATGCACGTTGGCACAAACCTGACAATCTAGCACTCAGGGGAGGAGGCAGGGGGATTTTGTATTTGAAGCCAACCTGAACTACGTAGTATGATCCTGTCTACAAAAAAGCTGAAACCAAACAGGATGCCCAGGCAGAGAAGTCCTGGATGCCCAGGCAGAGAAGTCCTGGATGCCCAGGCAGAGAAGCCCTGGTCTAGTTCGGGACTCGGGTGCTGTCCTTACCCCAGGCCTTGAAGGCAGATGGCGTTTGAGGCAGCCCGACCAACATCGCAGGAGCCTGGAAAGAGTCAGGACGGTTTATCTTTTTAAAAATGTCATCCTTTGGCCTTGAGAAGGTAATACCCCTGATAGTTTGAAAGTGGCATTTCTTTCCTCAGTAATTGCAGACAAAGAATCTATTTTCCTCGTTGGTGCTGTCAATCATAACAGCACCCAGATATGATGCTGCTTTATGTATAATTATTTTACTTTCTGCTTCCCCCGGCCCTTGGGATTACCAACTTGGTGACAGTGCCACCTTCTTCATGGGCCTTAGTTCCCAGTGACCCACTAAGGCTGGGTCTGGCTGTCCTCCAGACACCCGTCTTAGACACGCATGGCGGCCGGGAGGAGAGTACAGCCGTCAGCCCAGCTCTGGGCTCTGCATTCCAACCCATTCAGTAGCACACATAATGGAGAGCCATTCCAAAGGCTGCCACCTCCTCGGGAACCTTTAGACAAAAACCGCGACGTGACCGCATTTGGGTGATGGGCTAATAACACACACTGAGATAAGGAATTCCAAACTATGCTACGCCCTGAATGCGCTTAGTTATACTCCGTGGACTGAGAGAGACAACCGAGAACTGTGGGGTGATGTCGCTGCTCTGAGGCACCTGGCATGGTGAAATGCATGCACAGAAGGAAGAGCGGTGGTCGTCCAGGGCTCAGGGAGGAGAGAGGGAAGGAGGTGGCTTTTAATGGGTAAAGAGTTCTGGCCTGACGCAATGATGGGGAAGCGGGGGGGGGGGGGAAATGGAAGAGTAAGGGGGCAGCAGAATCAAGTACCATTGTGAATGAAGAACTTGAGGACCCCTGTGAGCTGTGGGTCTTCATTGACATTGAGGAGGTGCGGGAGAATCCTTACCATCTGCTGTTCCTAGGAAGACAGAGAGAAGTCTGTCCCAGGAGCCTCGGGAGGCCTTCACTTCCTTTGGTCCACCACCAGCCTTCTTCTCTTGCCCCGCCCTCCTTTACTTCTGCCTTACCTCTTTCCTTCAGGCTCCTGGCATCCTCCCCTGGCTCCCCATTCCCTGCCAGAGCCCCGGGAGACGGACCACAGCAATAGTGTGAGTCTTACCTGTGTGAGTGCCTCATACTGCTCCTCCCACTCCCTCCGTGCCTGCTCCAGCAGCTGGGCCCAGGTCCCCCGAGACCCCAGCTGCTGTTCTGCCCAGAAACAGGCTGGGTGCTCTAGAGAGAAGGAGGGACTTGAAGCAACAGGCCATCATCAAAGGTGAGATGTAAAGGAGACAGGGGAGAGAGAAAAGCGAGCTGCTTCTGTGTGATTCTTCAGGAAGACTTATCTGTCTGGTCGGGGGGGGGGGGTAACTGGGGCATGAAGAGAGCATGGGGAGGAGTTCGTGGGGAGCATGGAGCTCAGACCTCCCTCTTTCTCCTTTTCATGTGTGCAGGCCCGTGACCATCTATCCGCACAAGGACTTCCCATCCAGCCAGAGGTTCAGAAAGGATAGATTCGCCTTCCACCATTTTTCATGTTTCATGTCAGGGTTTGTAAATAGTGGGAATTCGATGCCACCCACAGGTCAACACCCAGCAGAGCCTTGTGCCCAGCAGGGCCAGGTGTGGGCCACTGTCTGCATCTCCTCTAACCCAGGCAGCGCTTTGTTGTAGTGGATGCCTGAGGTCAGCCAGTTGGCATGGGAAGCCTGGAAGTGTGTCCTCATGGGTGCACCTACTCATGGGTGGGGTTAGCCCAAAGCTTTGTTTCTTGTAACAAAGGAGACATTTGAGGGGGCCGTGGTGGCACACGCCTTTAATCCTAGCACTTGGGAAGGCAGAGGCAGGCGGATTTCTGAGTTCGAGGCCAGCCTGCTCTACAGAGTGAGTTCCAGGATAGCCAGGGCTATACAGAGAAACCCTGTCTCAAAACAAACAAACAAACAAACAAAGGAGACATTACACTGATCTCTAAGCTGGGATTTCTCAAGGTTGAGTCACTTTGGTTTTTGTTTGCTTGTTTTTGTTTTTGTTTTTTTATTTTTGTTTTAATTTATTTAATGTATGAGTGCTCTGCTGCATATACATCCGCCTGCCTGAAGAGGGCATCATATCGCCTTATAGATGGTTGTGAGCCACCATACCCACTGCTCTTAACTGCTGAGCCATCCCAGCAGCCCCTTGAGTCACTTTGTTAAGACCCTTAACAAAACTTAGGCCTTCCCTCCCACCCAATCTGGCTAGCCCTCCCTCCCCAGACTAACTGCTCTACAAGTCACCTCTCCGTCCTAGCCCCTGGGTGTCATCCAACTCCAGGCGGGGCTGAACATGGCCTCCTGACTTGATTTACCTGCTGCTCCAGCGCCCCCGAATCCAAGCAACAGTGTGTTCTCAGCCCTGGATGCTCTCGCCAGTGGACAGGTGTTGATCACCGCTCTGTTCCGAACCTTCTTAGCCCTGCATTTGCAATGACAGACACACTCTCAGGCCCTTTTGCAGTCAGAGCCCTAGCACCAGCCCTGGGGTAGCAGCAGGCAAGCTCAGATCCTGGGCAAAACCATGTCAGCTTTCACTACCTGGTGTGCCTAGCCTTTTGACATTGTGACACTACATTGTCATATACAAATTCCTCGGGCCACATTCATAGCTAGCCTGGGACATATTGTGGACCTGTGGGTCACAGGCTAGCCATATCTGCAATCATGAAGATCAAAACTGATCTCAGTAACCTACATGGTTTGTACAAATTCACTAAGCTCAGCCCAGTCCCCGAGCTGGGCCACTGAGCATCCTGGGTCCTGAACACGCCTGGCTAATTCAAGAATGTGCTTTGTCGGGCTGGTGAGATGGCTCAGTGGGTAAGAGCACCGTGGCTCACAACCATCCTTAACAAGATCTGACTCCCTCTTCTGGAGTGTCTGAAGACAGCTACAGTGTACTTACATATAATAAATAAATAAATCTTAAAAAAAAAAAAAAAAAAGAATGTGCTTCGTCAACAATTAGAACCCTGGGAGCCATAGGCAAACTGCCCCACTATGTGCCACAGGCTGCGGTCAACTCACAGGGTTTCTGTTCCTGTCCCCTCCTCCATGTCACCACAGGCATACCTGACTTACTCTCTGTCTAAAATTGGAATTTAACTGGGTATCTTATGCTAATTTTATCTTGATGTTGGGGATTAAACCTGCTTTATCAAAGGTCTTCACAGACACAGCTGTCTTAAGCTTTTGTCATTTTGTTTCACAAAAGAAATTTTAAACAGATTCTAATGAGGCTTGCCCCAAGCCCGGAAGTCCAGGATGGAGTGGATAGAGCCCTGCACAGCCCTGCACAGCACAGCCCCTCCTAGAAATCTACTAGCCCAACACCCAACCCGGGACAGCTTGCCTAGCCACCTGCCAGGTGCAAGCCAAGCCCCCCCACTCCCACCCCAATAAGAACTACTCAGCTACTCCAGCTTTCTCCCTCCCTCCCCCCTCCTCCCTCCTCCCCTCCCCTCTCTCTCCCTCCAAATCTCTCCATCTCTCTCCCTCCATCTCTCTGTCCTATTCCTCTCCTCTCTCTTCCCATTTTTCTCTGTCCCCCTCCTTTCTCTGCCTCTACCCCTTTCCCAGGTCCCCATCTCTTCCCCCAATAAACTTCCTTTTGTACCAGGCCTGTGCATATACTAGGCATGTCCCCTCAGGGGAACGCCTTGGTGGCCTGGGACCACTGAGCTGCTCCCTCCCACCGCCTTATACCACCTTTGATAAAACACTACAAAGATTGCAGCAACAGGCGGGAGAAGAAGGAGAAGAGGAACATTCTAGATGTACCTAAAGCCAAAGTTCCACCTACAGATCTGAGCCCGCATGACAGATACTGAGAGAAAATACTGCCTCTGAGCTGCAAAGGAAGGGAACCATGGCTTACAGGAAAGGGACCGTGGCTGAGAAGTGTCTGAAGGTCCGTTTGGAGAAGCACGATCTGCACTGTAGGGTTTTGTTACCTGGCTGGCTGGAGCTCTAACTCACTGAGATCCACCTGCCTCAGCCTCCCAGGTGCTGGGATTAAAGGCCACACGCCTTTAAGGCCCATGGTGTAATTTGTGAGCGTCCCTGTGAGAGCAGCAAGCACAGGGGCTGCGCTTATCCCTGTGTCCTTACTGCCAAGCCCACCCTCCAGCCCCTCCTCCCCTCTCACAGGCCGCTTGGTCCTCCCCCTGGACCCCCAGCCCGAACACCAAGCCATCAAGTAGAGCTGAAAGGAGTTGTGACTCAGGACACAGAACACGATAACTAGGTACCGCCCACAAGCTACCCACCTCTCCGCATATCTCAGCGTCGACAAGGTCTCCTCATAGCAGATGTCAGCTGGACTTAGGGCTGCAATCTGGAAAGGCCCAGAGCAGGCTTTCATCATCAGGAGTTTATTACCATTGATGCTATTACAATAGCTAACACTTGCTTTGTAAGCGTGAGGTACTGAGTTTGATACCAGAACCCATATAAACACACCACGTGTACTGGCGCGCACTTGTGAAGCAGAGGCAGGAGGACCCATGGAGCTCACTGGCCAGTGGTCTAAGTGGTAAAGCCCAGGTCAATGAGAAGCCCAGCCTCAAAGGAAATAGATGGCATTCCTGAGGATGACCCTCCTGAGGTTGTCTGTCCTTCACACACACACACACACAGGGGCATTGCCACCTATGCATACACAGACACCTCATGAACACACGCGCTAATAAAAAAATAACTAATACTCACAAAACATTTTATGTAATTTAGTGACTATTCCTGGTTGTCAGTTTGGCTATATCTGGATTGAACTACAATCCAGAATTGGAAGGCTCACCAGTGATCCTAATCTGGAGGCTGGGAGATACAAGTTTCTGACCTGGATCTTTGCATGGAGATCTTGAGGCATAGTGGCTATGAATTCCAAAAGATTAAGACAGGGGGATCTCTGAGTTCAAGGTCATCTGGGATTAAAAACATGGTACCACACACCTTTAATCTGGGCTACACCTTCTGCTGGAGACCTACATAAGGACATTGGAAGAAGGAAGATTTACTCTCTCTCTTCTCCCACTTGCCTTGTGGGACTAAACAGCTGCTAGCTTCCATTCACAGCTGCTGCTGACCATTGTTGGAGAGTTGGACTACAGACTACAAGTCATCAACAAATTCCCTTACTGTACAGAGACTATCCATAAGTTCTGTGACTCTAAGAACCCTAATAGAGAAGTTGGTACCAGGAGTGGGGTGGTTCTAGAGGAGCAGAAGTATAACAATGAATCTTTTTAAAAATCTGGAGTTGGTTTGATAATTCACCAGCACCTTCAATTACTGAAACCTCTCCAGTTTCTCTCCCTCCTGGGAGCTCAGAGAATATTGAAGAGCCATGGTTGAAACTATATTTTAAGCTTAAAGAAGCTAATGACCTTGATTATCTTGATGAATTAGGTGATTCTGTGTATAAAACTTTCTACAAGATGGGGAAAAAAATCAGAAAATGATTTTGCTGGGTGGTTGCTCTTAGCATCTGGGGAAAAAAATGATAAAGGAAAAGAAGGAGTTGTGTGATAAAATTGAACAACTCCAGACTCAAATAAACAATCTAAAAGTTGCTAAGTGTGTCCTTGAAGAGAATCTTCTCTCTAGCAGCCATAGAACTCAAATTGCAGAAAATCAAACTGAAGCCCTCATTATAAGGTTGGCTAAATTACAGCGAAAATTCAAGTCTCAGCCTCAGAGGATGTTAGCAGTTAAAGTAAGGACATTAATTGGCAAAGAATGGGATCCTATAACTTGGGATGGGGATGTGTGGGAAGACNCTGTTGAAGCTGAGAATTTTGAATCTTCAGATTCTCAAGGGTTTGCCCCACCTGAGGAAGTAGTACCCTCAGCCCCACCCCTTGAAATAATGCCTTCCCTACAGGAGGAAATTAATCCCCTAGAGTCAGATAAACCAGCAGTGACTTCAGCTGAAGAAAATGCCTGACAAGACAATACTGAGGTTTCTCAAGGCCCACCAATGGTTTCTTCTAGATCTATAACCAGACTCAAGGCTCCTAGACGGGAGGTAGACAGTGTAGTCCATGAGGAAATTCGCTACACTACTGAGGAGCTCAATGAGTTTGCTAATTCATTCAAGCAGAAACTTGGCGAATATGTGTGGGAATGGATTTTAAGGGTGTGGATAAGGGTAGAAGGAACATAAAACTAGAGCAGGCTGAGTTTATTGACATGGGCCCTCTGAGTGGAGATTCTAGGTTTAGTATGGAAGCTCACACAGTTAAAAAAAAAAAAGGTGACAGAAGTTTGTTTGAATGGTTGGCTGAAGTTTTATCAAAAGATGGCCTACTGAAAAGGAGTTGGAGATGCCTGATATCCCTTGGCTTAGTGTTGAAGAAGGGATTTTAAGGCTCAGGGAAACTGCAATGCTAGAGTGGATACGTTGTGTAAAACCTAATCCTCCACAATGGGAAGGTCCAGAAGACACACCCTTCACCAGCCTTCTAAGACACAAACTGGTGAGAGGGGCACAGGCACATTTGAAGAGTTTTGTTCCTGCCCTTTTCCTTGTGCCAGAACTTAGGGTTGGAGATGCTGCTGCTCAATTAGATGAATTCAATTCAATGGGTTTAATTGGGCACCGAGGCCTTTTGAAGACAGTTACAGCACCAATTAGGTGGCAGCAGCATGGAGGGCTGGGGCAGAGTCCTTCAGAAGGCAGTATATGCTTTGAATCAACGTCCAATATATGGTACAGTTTCTCCCATAGCCAAGATCCATGGGTCCAGGAATCAAGGGGTGGGAAAGGGAATAGTTCCACTCACTATCACTCCCAGTGACCCCTCTAGGAAAATTTTTGCTTCCTGTTCCCACAACTCTAGGTTCTGCTGGCATAGAAGTTTTGGTCCCAGAGAGGGGAGTGCTCATACTAGGAGCCACAATAAATGTTCCATTGAACTGAAAGCTCAGACTTCCCCCTGGTCATTTTGGTCTAATGCCCTTAAACCAACAGGCTAAGAAAGGAATAACAGTGTTAGGAGGGGTGATAGATCCAGATTACCATGGGGAAATTGGATTGCTTCTCCACAATGGAGGTAAGGGGCATTATGTCTGGAGTGCAGGTGATCCCTTAGGGCATCTCTTAGTACTACCATGTCCTATGATTAAAGTCAATGGGAAACTACAACAGCCTAATCCAAGCAGGATGACAAAGGACACAGACCCATCAGGAATGAAGGTATGGGTCAATCCTCCAGGAAAAGAGCCAAGATCTGCTGAGGTGCCTGCCAAGGGTGAAGGAAATATAGAACAGGTAGTAGAGGAAGGTAGTTATAAATACCAGCTAAGGCCATGTAACCAGTTGCAGAAATGAGGATTATAAAGTAATATGAATGCTTCTGTCTTATTTTATTAAGAATACATTTGCCTTTCTTCCAATTTCTTTAACATCAATTTGTATTTAAGTTGAGACACTAAAAGAATGTTCCCAAGGGACATTGCCCCATTGTAAATTTACAAATGTGTTTGCTATTGTACGAGGAATAGTTATATCATGTTAGGCGTATTCATGACCTTGTTATTGTTTCATGTGGACATGAGATATTATTTGTGTCANGTTGACAAGGGGTGGATTGTAGTGGCTATTCCTGGTTGCCAACTTGACTATATCTGGAATGAACTCCAATCCAGAATTGGAAGGCTCACCAGTGATCCTAATCTGGAGNTGTTGAAGCTGAGAATTTTGAATCTTCAGATTCTCAAGGGTTTGCCCCACCTGAGGAAGTAGTACCCTCAGCCCCACCCCTTGAAATAATGCCTTCCCTACAGGAGGAAATTAATCCCCTAGAGTCAGATAAACCAGCAGTGACTTCAGCTGAAGAAAATGCCTGACAAGACAATACTGAGGTTTCTCAAGGCCCACCAATGGTTTCTTCTAGATCTATAACCAGACTCAAGGCTCCTAGACGGGAGGTAGACAGTGTAGTCCATGAGGAAATTCGCTACACTACTGAGGAGCTCAATGAGTTTGCTAATTCATTCAAGCAGAAACTTGGCGAATATGTGTGGGAATGGATTTTAAGGGTGTGGATAAGGGTAGAAGGAACATAAAACTAGAGCAGGCTGAGTTTATTGACATGGGCCCTCTGAGTGGAGATTCTAGGTTTAGTATGGAAGCTCACACAGTTAAAAAAAAAAAAGGTGACAGAAGTTTGTTTGAATGGTTGGCTGAAGTTTTATCAAAAGATGGCCTACTGAAAAGGAGTTGGAGATGCCTGATATCCCTTGGCTTAGTGTTGAAGAAGGGATTTTAAGGCTCAGGGAAACTGCAATGCTAGAGTGGATACGTTGTGTAAAACCTAATCCTCCACAATGGGAAGGTCCAGAAGACACACCCTTCACCAGCCTTCTAAGACACAAACTGGTGAGAGGGGCACAGGCACATTTGAAGAGTTTTGTTCCTGCCCTTTTCCTTGTGCCAGAACTTAGGGTTGGAGATGCTGCTGCTCAATTAGATGAATTCAATTCAATGGGTTTAATTGGGCACCGAGGCCTTTTGAAGACAGTTACAGCACCAATTAGGTGGCAGCAGCATGGAGGGCTGGGGCAGAGTCCTTCAGAAGGCAGTATATGCTTTGAATCAACGTCCAATATATGGTACAGTTTCTCCCATAGCCAAGATCCATGGGTCCAGGAATCAAGGGGTGGGAAAGGGAATAGTTCCACTCACTATCACTCCCAGTGACCCCTCTAGGAAAATTTTTGCTTCCTGTTCCCACAACTCTAGGTTCTGCTGGCATAGAAGTTTTGGTCCCAGAGAGGGGAGTGCTCATACTAGGAGCCACAATAAATGTTCCATTGAACTGAAAGCTCAGACTTCCCCCTGGTCATTTTGGTCTAATGCCCTTAAACCAACAGGCTAAGAAAGGAATAACAGTGTTAGGAGGGGTGATAGATCCAGATTACCATGGGGAAATTGGATTGCTTCTCCACAATGGAGGTAAGGGGCATTATGTCTGGAGTGCAGGTGATCCCTTAGGGCATCTCTTAGTACTACCATGTCCTATGATTAAAGTCAATGGGAAACTACAACAGCCTAATCCAAGCAGGATGACAAAGGACACAGACCCATCAGGAATGAAGGTATGGGTCAATCCTCCAGGAAAAGAGCCAAGATCTGCTGAGGTGCCTGCCAAGGGTGAAGGAAATATAGAACAGGTAGTAGAGGAAGGTAGTTATAAATACCAGCTAAGGCCATGTAACCAGTTGCAGAAATGAGGATTATAAAGTAATATGAATGCTTCTGTCTTATTTTATTAAGAATACATTTGCCTTTCTTCCAATTTCTTTAACATCAATTTGTATTTAAGTTGAGACACTAAAAGAATGTTCCCAAGGGACATTGCCCCATTGTAAATTTACAAATGTGTTTGCTATTGTACGAGGAATAGTTATATCATGTTAGGCGTATTCATGACCTTGTTATTGTTTCATGTGGACATGAGATATTATTTGTGTCATGTTGACAAGGGGTGGATTGTAGTGGCTATTCCTGGTTGCCAACTTGACTATATCTGGAATGAACTCCAATCCAGAATTGGAAGGCTCACCAGTGATCCTAATCTGGAGGCTGGGAGATACAAGTTTCTGACCTGGATCTTGGCATAGAGATACTGAGGCATAGTGGCTATGAATCCCAGAAGATTAAGACAGGGAGATTTCTGAGTTCAAGGTCATCTGGGACAAAGCAAGTCCCAGATCCAGGCGTGGTGGCACAGACCTGTAAAAGGGGCCACACCTTCTGCTGGAGACCTACATAAGGACATTGGAAGAAGGAAGATCTGTTCTCTTGTTCGCCTGCTTGCCTTGTGAGACTGAACAACTGCTAGACTCCCATTCTCAGCTGCTGCTGCTCCTGACCATTGATGGGGAGTTGGACTTTACAGACTGTAAGTCATCAACAACTCGCCTTACTATATAGAGACTGTTAGCACCAGGACACTCCAAGGCCTGGCCCAACCATGTGACACTAGACCTGCGTTGCCAGGACAACGACCCTCAATTCCACAACTCACCTGGCTCAGTTCCCACCCTCATTGGTGTGATGTCATTCTCCGTATAAATTAGGGGATCACCCCCTCCTCGCTCTCTTCTCCTCCTCTCTTCACCCTGCTCTCTTCTCTTCTTCTTTTCCNCCCTTCCCCCTTTTCTCCTCCTCCTCTCTCTCTTCTCTACTCTTCTACCCACTTTGCCGCTCCCCATCCCTGCTTAATAAACCTCTCACGTAGAATCACCTTGGCATGGTCTGCTGTTTGGTTTATCCGCTCAAATCATATATATTATTATTGCTTAATAATGCTAATTCATAAAAGAGACTACCTATACCCATATGTTCTGTGACTCTAGAGGACCCTGACTAGTACACTAATTTTCAGCACTATTTGAAATTTTACTTATTTTTTAAAGATGTATTTAATTATTTTATCTGTATGAATGTATGCCTGCATGTATGTGTGTGTGTGTACCATGTGTGTGTGTGGCTGGTCCCTGTGGAGGTCCAAAGCTTGCATCAAATTCCCTGGGATCGGAGTTACAGGTGGTTGTGAGCCATCATGTAGGTGCTGAGAATCAGCAAAACTTGGTCCTCTGCAAGAACAAGTGCTCTTAACCACTGACCCATCTTGCCACACCTCTGAACTTCTAATTATTAAAAAATAAATGTATTTTTACATTCACCCATCTATTTATTTGTATGTGTGCACATGTGCCTGTGCGTGTGTGTGTGTGTGTGTGTGTGTGTGTGCATGCCGCTGTGTCATTCAGAGGACAGCTTGCAAGAAGAATTGGGTCTCTCCTTCCACTCTGTGGATTCTAGGAATAGAACTCAGGCCATCAGGTTTGGCCGCAGCACCTTTTCCTGCTGAGCTGTCTTCTCACTGCCCTGTTTGAACTTTACAACTCTGCTTAGAGAAAACTACAACAGCTAAAGTCACCCATATGATAACTGGCCCGCCACTGTCAAACTCTGTCCCCATCCTGCTGACTCCGCCTCGGGTTCTCAGTGCTGGGTCCCCAGCAATGTCCTCAGAAAATTGAGGGATTGCCGAATGTTAGCAGGACAGAGAGGAAAGTTTCCCTGGTTCCAGATCCTGTCAAGAGCATGGTGCCAGCTCTTGTGTGATCTCCCTGTCGGTGACTAAGCACCTGGGGAAATCTACTGCCAAAAAGAGTTTCTCTTGGCTCAGACTCCTAGCGGATTCAGTCCCTCCAGGCAGGTAGTTAGGGAAGAGCATCAGAGCACACAAGGTGGATTTGGGATTGTTAATGTCTACATCCAGGGCAGGTCTTTCTTCTTTGCTAAATCCTCTTTGGAAACACTCTCACAGACTGGGACTGAGGTAGGGTATGCTTTGGTAACCTCCTAGGTGAGGCAACACAATATTGTGAAAAGATTTCTTGGATTCTAAGAGACTGGAACTTCTGCTGGACCTCACAGCCAGAGTTAATAAAACACCTTGAGGTCACCTAAGACTTCAGGCTGCTTGCTGTGTGCTCAGCCAGCAGTTGGATCGCTCCTGTTTGTTCCGCCAGCCTTTAAGGGAACAATGTAACAACCAACCTTACTTGCCTCTGATCCCCATTATAACCATCATTTACAACCTAAGATAACACACAGCTGTAATCTGGAATTGTATACACTTGGAACAATGCAGGAGTATTATTTGCCCAAAGCCACATTTACAGAAGTTGAAAGCCACTTCCTGAAATGGACCATAAAGTTTGAAGGCATTGTGGATACTGTTATTGGTCTGGGCGGGCTGGAGTCCTTTGGAGCCAGTGACTTAAGCCCTTTTAAGAAACTTCTGCTGAAATTGGGGCTGGTGTCTTGGAGCTTGGAGGTTGGCTGTGGCCATTCTGGGTCTGAGCCTGGGACGCTCATCAACACTCACCCCCTACCTCTCCTTTTCTCCAACATTTTGTTACTGCACTACAGTAGGGGCGGGGCTAGCTCAGTGGTAGGAGAAACTCTTAAAATGTACACTTCTATAATTGCAGCACCTGCGAGGCTGAGGCAGGAGCATTCCTCAATACTCTGTTTACTCTGTTGCAACTTATTGTAATGCTAAATTCTGTACCCCAAAGTCTAGGCCAGCTTTTATTGCCCAAACCTTGTTCCTTAATTTAAAACTATTCGTTAAATAAAAATGGCTCCAACCAATTGCTGGAGGGATTGGAGGTGGGCAGGTTTTGAGTTACCATGTTAGGCTTTTTCAGGAGGTGGAGAAGAAGAACAAGGAGGAGAGAGAAGGTGCCATGAGCGGAGATGTACTGTGAGTGCATGGCCAGGAGAAACAGTATCTGGGGTACACCACTGGGGTAGCTATACCAGCTGTTAGAAAAAATAAATTAAGGGTTACCCACACACTCCCAGTAACTGTCAAAGCCAAATAAAATAACCATAGTTTGACTTTCATTTATTTGTACACTAGTCCAGGATAAATTCAAAATAGTTGTACTACATTTTGGTGCACTTTACCTTGGGCATAGAACCACACCATGAGGGACAAGTTACAGGATAGAGAGGCACACCCTTCCCCAAAAACGCAGCCTTTAAGCCACCACAGAACAACAACAACAACAGATAATGCTTGGGACCAGGCAACTGCCTCGCTCACCAGGCTACATGGTCCCATAGCATCAGAGCCTGCATCACGGAGAGCTTCGGAGAGCTTCCGGGGGCTCCCTCCCAGAACAAGGCTCAACTGCTTGCTGCGACACAGCCCTAAAGGCGCTGGCACAGCGATCTGATCTGGGCATTCGGAGCTCCGCCCCTCCTGCCTCTGCTCACCTTCCCTTCCCTCTAGGCAGCTGGTGCCTAGAATTGGCACTCACGCTGCGGGTTGTACTTTGGCCCCAAGCTCTGAGACAGCCACACCAGGGGCTCAGAGCTGGACTCACGCCATTTTTCCAACAGAGAAAAGGTCATTCACAGGTCATATGCGGGGCCAGAGCGAGTGGGGCCGGAGCGAAAGGGAAGGGGGTGTGGGGGAGGAAAACAAAACAAAACAAAACAAAACAAAAACAAAACAAAACAAAAAAACAGGTTATGGGCTGGTGAGATGGCTCAGTGGGTAAGAGCACCCCACTGCTTTTCCAAAGGTCCGGAGTTCAAATCCCAGCAACCACATGGTGGCTCATAACCATCCATAACAAGATCTGACGCCCTCTTCTGGAGTGTCTGAAGACAGCTACAGTGTACTTACATATAATAAATAAATAAATCTAAAAAAAAAAAAAAAAAAACCAGGTTATGTATAAGAGACAGAAGACAACATCGGCTCCGGAGCACAAAAGCTATGGGTTTTTTTTTTTCTACAATCAGCCCCTCCCTACAAATAAAAGAATCAGAAACCTCTGCAGTGTCCTGAATCAAACACTAGAGGGAGATAAAAGCACAGAAAACTCCAGATCAGGTACTAGGGTTGGGAGTTGATATTTTGGAAAGAAATAGACACATAAAGATGATAAACATGATAAAGACCTTTCGAGTTTTATGTGATGCTATTTTGAACAGTTCGAAAGGGATGGATCTAGAGGAAATTGACCCCTTGCTAGTTACAATATTGCATTGTTAAGCTTCACTCTTTTTTTTTTTTTTTTCTTTTTTTTTCCCACTGCCTCTGGGGACTCTGCTTCTGTCACGTTGCTCAATTTTAATCTGTGTTCTGTGTGCACAAGGTATCTTGGTTGCACTAATTTTGTTTCTGCTTTCCTGGTACCTGAAATGGAACCTAGCACTGTACACACGTTAATGCTGTGCCCAGCACTAATACCCCAGCGAAGAGAGTGGCTTTCGATCTTTGTTTGTTTGTGTTTTCGCTTTGTCTGTTTTGTTTTGGGTGTTTTGTTTTGTTTTTTATTTTTTTTCTCTGTGTAGCCCTGGTTGTCCTGGAACTCACTCTGTAGACCAGGCTGGCCTTGAACTCAGAAATCTGCTTGCCTCTGCCTCCTGAGTGCTAGGATTAAAGGCGTGAGCCACCGCTACCCAGTAGGAAAGATGTTTTATCCCAAGTTCTTGGTACCATGTACCATGGAGATCCACAAATAACTGACACCCAGAAAAAGCTTAAGATGAAGTATTTTGTTTGTAGTCCCGGGCTTGCTTTCCCCCACTTCACAACCCCCTACTCCTCACCCCTTCCGCCTCCCCACACCCTCACACCCCGGACACCCTCACATCCCCTGCCATGGTCCAGCAAGTTCCATTTCCTCCCTCTTCCTCCAACCCTACCAACTTAGAAAGCATCACAGCAGAAAAAGCACCAAAAAGGTCCAGTCCCACATTCCTGACAGGTGTCCCAACCCCCCACCTGAAGTCACAAGCCACCCCCACCCCCACTGGACTCTATAAGATGCTCCTATGACAGTCTGCCTGTGACTTCTTCGGGTTTCATCCCCAGAGCCCATTCCCAATTAAACCTCCCTTTTTAACTTTTAATTCAGCTGAATTGACTTATTTCTTCTTCAGAGAAAGCATATCATGTTTAGGCAGTAGTTCATGATAAAATCGAGGGTGTGTTTTACAGTGAGTTTCAGGGAGAGACAGCATTTACCCAGTTTTGTCCCATTCTACAGCTGGAGAGCAGAAGACCTTGGTTTAGCATGTTGTACCACATAGCTGACTCTCAGTGGCTGTACATCTGTCTGGTGTACCTACATAGCCAGCTTTTAGTGATTGTACAATTGTCTGGCAACTACCTGCCTCACCACAGAATACTGGGTAGTATTATTATTAATTTTTTTAATGTTTTTGCTTTGTTTTGTTTTGTGGGTCTCTCTCAATTTTTCTTTTTTTTTTTTTTGGAGACAGGATTTCTCTGTGTAGCCTTGGCTGTCCTGAAACTCCCTCTGTAGATCAAGATGGCCTGGGACTCAGAGATCTGCCTGCCTCTGCCTCCTAAGTACCAAGATTAAAGACATGCACCACCACCACCCAGCAGGAATGTTTATTAATTTTTTTCTTATAGCAAAAATAATTATATATACTATTCCAGGCTGGAGGGCTGGCTCAGTGGTAGAGCACTTGTCCGGCATATGGTAGGTCCTGCTTTCCATCCCCATGACAAAATAGAGACAAAATGGAAAGCAATGTATATTCCATGTACCATACCCAAAAGCTGCAGCAAAGAATAAATAAAATATTTAATACCGTGGAAGCCTTGTCACACACTACAGTGGACAGGCATTGAGGGTGGGGCCAAGCCATAAGTTCTGTATATACTGAGAGTGATTTCAGTCACAGACCACTAAGAGCTGAGCAATGTCACCTGTTCTAAGAATGGTCTTACCAGTGTTGTCCGGCTGTTTCCGCCCAGGGCTGACTGGAGCAGTTTGGTCAGAACAGAATCCCTGTAGGGAATATGCAGAACTTTCTTCCCCATGGCTAAGTCGGCCAGAGCACTGGGTGAAGGAAGAAAAATAAAACAATCAGTGGGAGGAGTAAGAATGAAACTGCTCCCCCCACACACACACACCCCAGGTAAGCTAGAGATGGCTCACATATCCCTGCTGGGAACCCCTGTTGTGGTTTGAAGGCCACCCTGTGGGTAAGCATTTTCCCAATCCTGTGAGTAAGCCGCTCTGTGGATAAGTACCCTCCACTCTACCCCCCCCCCCGCAGGTAAGCTGCCCCCCCCACTCATTCTCCCTCCAACGAGCTTTTTCCTCACTCAAAAACCACAAGCAAAGCTAAATTCTTCCTCCCTGTTGAGGTTTCATGTCAGAGAGAAGAAGCCAATACACCCTGTAAAATAACAATAACACAGAACAGCAGATACTTGTGCAAGAGTCCCCAAGCAAGAAAGGACATAAGCCAGAGACCTTGTGTACACTGCCTCATTTACACAAAAGACAGCAACTACAGAGAAGGCACTAAGCTGAAGAGCATGCACTGCTTATGCAGAGAGCTCCTGTTTGAACCACATAAATAGCTCACAACTGCCTGTAACTCCAGCTCCAGGGCATCTGACGCCCTCTTCTGGCCTCTACGGGTACCTGCACTCATGTGCACATACCTATACATAAATACATATATACACTTAATTTTAAAATATTTTAAATTATAAAACTCAAGGCTATTAGGCAAAGATTAATTTGTTAGTGAAGGTCAGCTTGTTTTGGTGGTGTGACAATAGGGAGGAGGTGTGTTCCAACAGGGGGGGTTGTGTTTGTGTGTCTGTGTTCTGGTGGGGAAGGGTGTGTCCCAATGGAGAGGGATGCGATGGAGACTCGTGATTTCAGAAAGTCTTCTATATTTTGTCATGGGTGCTAATTAAATTGTGTGTCTGTGTGTCTCTGTGTGTGAACACGTATATATTAATTCATTGAACAGAGAATTTAGTATTTATGTACTTCAAAACTAAAAGCAAAACAAAAAGATATATGTATGTCACTGTGATCTATACCTTAATTAATGAGTTTTTTTTTTTTTTAAGTTACTCTGAGAAGAAAATATAGCACCTTATCTTTTTACATAAAGTCCTGCACCAGCACCAGATCAGGACCAGACCCTGCACCTTGCCTGGCAGCACGGTAGGGCTGGTCCTGGTGGCATAGGAGAGGGTGAGCCGGCCCCAAAGGCATAAAAGCAGGAGAGCTGGTCTTGCCCCTTGCTGGCTGCAGCATTGTGTGAGTTCGTTAGTCTGGGCTGTGCTGGAGAGCTCACCCTGGTGGTATGGATGTGGAAAAGCTGGAGGGCTGACCAGCTCAGCGGCCTCCCATGACCAGATCCATGGCTTTGAGCTGGCCCACCCTTTCTATCTCTTCGATCTACAAACTGCTGAACTGTGTGGAAGGCCGGTCCTGCAGATCCAAAACTGCAGGACCTCTAAGAGTCAGGGCAACAACAGGATAACCAAGAATCTGAATGAGGATCCAGGATTGAGATAGCAGAAGCCAGAGGCCTCGAACCAGACCAATGACTCGTGGCTGGGAACCTCTGCAAGTAAAGATGTGTGGACAGAGGGGTATGGTGTGGGACACACCAAAGCTTTCACAGTGAGATTTTGTTTTGTTTTGTTTTGGGGGGAGGCTGCAAAGACATCGAATGAAGGGATGGGGAGATGAGTGGGACGGGGGTGCATGATGTAAAATTCACAAAGAATCAATAAAAAAAGTTTTAGAAAAATGTGCCCCAAACATGCACTAACGGTCATGTGATAAAACAAGATAGGAGAGGGGCTGGAGGATGCTCACTGGATGAAGTGTGGGGAGTGGGGTTCAGATTTCAGCACCCACCTAAAGCCAGGCAGGTGTGGCAGCACCGCAGAGCTTGTAGGGTGGAGACCAGGGATCTCCCCGGGGACCCCTGGGAATCCGCTTAGCTAGACTAGCTGAACCAGCCAGCTCTGTCTTCACGGAGAAACCCTGTCTCAGTAAATACAGTGGAGAGAGTTGAGGAAGGCATCTCTGGTCTCTGCACATAGGTGTACACATGTGGACACATATCTACTCACAGGTGTGCCCACAAACATAAAAAGAAAGAAAAAAGAAAACAAGAAAGGGGGGAAAAAAGGAAGAAAGGACGAACAGTGTGGGGGGAGGGGTACAGGGGTAGAACCTCCAAGAGGAAAGGGCTGAAAAAGAATTCTGCAGTGGCTAGTTCTTGTGTTGGTCTGGTGAATACTTATTTTATTAGTGTTATTTTGTTAGGCGTTAATTAGTTTTAAATATACAGGAGGGCAGGGCACGAGCCGCTGGTGCTGATGAGTTGTGAAATAAAGGTTATTATTAATTTATTAATTTAATCTTATTTGTTTTACCTTGCTAGGTTTTGGAGCTGGGGATGAGATTCAGCTCTTGGGCTCACTACAGAACTGGAGCATTACCAGCGGCTCCTTAATGTCACTGTCATGTTGTGTTGGTTCGAATGAGAATCGTCCCCTTGGTGCATATGTTTAAATGCTTGGTCCCCATTTGGTGGAACTGGGAAGGATCAGGAGGTCTTGTAGGAAGTGTGTCACTGGGGGTTAGCTTTGAGGTTTCCAAAGCCCACACCATTTCAGTTAGCTCTTTCCACCTCCTGCTTCTGGAGCAAGGTGTGAGTCTCAGCTGCTGCTCCAGTGCCATGCCTGTCTGTCTGCTACCAAGTTCCCTGCCATTATGGTCATGGCCTCATCCTCTGAAACCGTAAGTGCCCAATCAACTATTTCTTCTATAAGTTCCCTTGGTCATGGTGTCTCTTCAGAATAATAGAAGACTAGCTTCTATGGATATCTGTACGCTGGTCACATACCTGATGACGTTCCCTAAACTGGTTAGGCTTAAATTGACCCTCGATCCTTCCCTCAGACGGTCTCCTTCAGACCCTGATGACCTCTGCCTCTCGCTTCCCGCCAAGTCCACCATGTGGATGCTGGATTGTTTGGTGAGAGCTGTGTCCAGGAAAACCTGTAGAGACACGACACCTCAGGCTGTTAGATTGAAGCCCAGGAGACAGACTGGTCCACAAGCTTACATGGTTCCTTAAGGTGCTATCTCAGGCTCCAAAAATAATAAACCAATGACAGTTGGCACTGAAGGTCTGTCCCTGTGCAGGGACAGTTGACAGGGGCAGTGCTACCTCCTAGGTCCAAGTGTCCTGCTGCCCCTCTCCAGTTCTGCAAAGCTCTTTTGCAGAGGCATACTGGACAGCAGGTGTTGGATAAGCATTTTGCTTCCTTGTTTTGTTTTGTTTTTGAGACAGTATCTCACTGTAGCCCTGGCTGTCCTGGAATTTACTGTGCAAACCAGGCTGGCTTCCAACTCACTGAGATCCCTCCCTTGACCCTAAAATAAGAACTTCAAATATCAGGGAGAACCACATATGCAATATGTGCAGTATACTAACATGATAAAATTCATCCAGGGAAAGGCACTTAAAAATGTACAAAATTCTCCCTCCCCCTCTCCCCTCCCTCTCTCTTGTTCTCTGTCTGTGTTTCTGTACGTGTGCATATTTGTGTATGCATGTTCACATATATGTGTATGCATATACAGGTGCACTGCATGAGTCATTGAGTATTGATGCAGAAGATGGAAGTTGCTATCGGATGTCTTCCTCAGTTGCTCCATACACACATATACACTTACACATACAACTAAGTCTCCATGATCCTCCTGTCTCTGCTTCCTCAATGCTTGGATTAGAGGAGCATGCCTTACTCTTCATGTAGCAACTGGGGACTTGAACCCTGGTCCTCCTGCTTGCACAGCAAGAGCGTTACTGATGAGCCACCTTGGTCTTCAGAAGGCAGTACTTCATTTCAGCCTCCCAACATGCCTGAGAACAGAGCTATCAGCCCATTTTACAGAAGAGGAAACTGAGGGTTGGGACGATGATCTCCTCAAAGTCATGCCCTCTATTCCTGGTGTGAACATGATGGTTTCCTCCATTGCTGGTCCAACATGGAAAGGGCATGTGGAATCACAGCTGGCTGTGACATTCACCCAGGATGTAGGAGCAACGGCTTCTAGAACAATTTTGGGATGTTACTTAGAGATGTCCTGACTCCCATCAAGGAGATTGGAAAATATAAATCCTCTCTTGTTCACCAGAGGCTTTAGTTAGTGGATGTTACAGGGATTTCCAAGTATTAATCTTAGACAGAGTCTCAGGAAGTGCTTTAGCACCTGGCCATGCCCTTGGCTCATATCTGGTCCTCAGACCGGTGACCATGGACCTGCTAATCTAAATTCTCCACTTATATCACAGGGGCTCATGATCCTTGCCAACTCGGACTCAAAGTTCATTCCTCAAAGTGTAGAATGTACTTGAGGAAAACCAGCCAGCCTTGTCCTAAGACTGTTTCACCGTAAGTAACGGGGCAGCCTAATTGAGGGGTAGACAGGAGAGCAAGGCCTTCACCTCTTTCCACGGTCCATGGTTGGAAGCCATTACCTTAGCCCACTGGTCCACTCTGGAAGGATTCACTGCGCCACCCCCACTCGGCCCCTGGGAATCCGTGGCAGAGGAGGATCCCACCTGCTTGAACTGGATGGCCATTAGCATGTGGGATCGGCTGCTGCTGGTGTTCACGTTGGTGGACGCTGTCATCCTGAGTTTTGATCCTTGCTCCACCAGCTTTTCAATTTGTGCATAATTCTCACAAGGCACCCACTTTAGACCTTCCACAAAAAACCCCAGTTGTTGATCTTCCCTGACTCTTAACCCTCCGGGAGCTTTTGTTCTAGACAGCAAATCCCTGATCTGTGGGGAAAAGAAAGAAGAAGGAGTGGGGTCATGTTTACGGTGGATTTCATCCCTTTCCTTGTTGTATCCCTGCCTGTGGAATCTTAGGTGCTCTGTGAATATGCCTGATGTAGTTGAATACTGAGTTTCTAAGAGTGCTGTGAGAGCTTCCTCCTGATCCGTGGGACGAGCTCAAGGGATGCTGGAGAGAACAGGCAGAGGTCGCCTCTGTGGGGCAGGGAAGAGCTGGGGAGAGAGACTGGAAGCTAAGATGTTGAGTGTTTGTACTTCTTTCACTATAAACAGATGCTTTTTAAAACTTGTGTGCTTGGGGCTGGAGAGATGGCTCAGCCGTTAAGAACACTGACTGCTCTTCCAAAGGTCCAGAGTTCAATTCCCAGCCACCACATGGTGGCTCACAACCATCCGTAACGAGATCTGACTCCCTCTTCTGGTGTGTCTGAAGATAGTTACAGTGTACTTACATATAATAAATAAATCTAGCTGGGCAGTGGTGGCACATGCCTTAAAAAAAAAAAAACTTGTGTTCTTGAATATATTTATCTATTATTATTATTATTATTATTATTATTATTATTATGCCATTGGGATGGAGCCCATAATTTATCTACCTCTAAGGTACACTGAGTTCTAGCTTAGACTACAGAGTGGTACCCTGTCTCTGTCTCAAAAAAAAAAAAAAATCAAACAAGGAAGCCACCTTCTTCCTCTTCTCCAAACTGCAGACTCAAGCCTACCAACCACAGGCTCTGAGTCAGACTCAAGCCTACCAACCACAGGCTCTGAGTCAGATCCAAGGCACCAACTGCTGTTCTGTGATCTTTGAGTTTAGAACGTGTCCCCCCAGGCTGTGGTGGCGCACACCTTTAACCTCAGTACTTGGGAGGCAGAGGCAGGTGGATTTCTGAGTTTGAGGCCAGCCTGGTCTACAGAATGAGTTCCAGGACAGCCAGGGCTGTCAAAAAACCAAACCAAAACCAAACCAAACTAAACCAAACCAAAACAAACCAAAACAACAACAACAAAAAAAACCATGTTTCACACTTTCACACGATTGGTGTGAGGGAATTAAGAAAAAGTAATATCTTGTAACACATAAAAATGGTGTGGAAATGAAACATGAGCACCCATGGGCATCCATGAGCATCCATTAGCACCCATGGGCATCCATGAACACCCATGAACACCCATGGGCATCCATGAGCACCCATGAACACCCATGAACACCCATGAGCATCAATGAGCACCCATGAACACCCATGAGCACCCATGAACACCCATGGGCATCTATGAACATCCATGAGCACCCATGAGCATCCATGAGCACCCATGAACACCCATGGGCATCCATGAGCACCCATGAGCACCCATGAGCACCCATGAGCACCCATGAGCATCCATGAGCACCCATGAGCACCCATGAGCATCCATGAGCACCCATGAACACCCATGGGCATCCATGAGCACCCATGAGCACCCATGAGCATCCTCATGAGCATACAGCAAGGCATTTGTGTGTGGTGATGCTCATGCTCTCCAATGCAGAGCTGTGCCATGCCTCAGACAGCACAGGCTGCAGAGCCTCAAGAGTCCCTTTTAGTTCCCAACAGCATCTCACCGGTGACCACAAGGACTTCCAGATGCATAAATCCGTGACCTTGTACCAAGAAAGGACAGATATTTGAGCGAGGACGTGTCTGGGAAAGGGGGAGTTTGCTGTGGTGATGGTTTGAGTGAGCATGGCCTCCACAGGCTTCTATGTTTGGATATTGGCTAGCTGGTCCCCAGTTGGTGGAACCATTTGGGAAGGAGTAGGAGGTGGGAGAAGGTGTGTCACTGGACTAGGCTTTGCTGTCCCCGTGGCTCTGCTTCCTGTTGGTGGGTTCAGATGGGAGCTCTCAGCTGCTGCCCCAGCACTGTGTCTGCCTCCTTCTGCCATGCTCCCTGACACAGTGGTAATGGACTCTTACCCTCTGGAACTATAAGCCTCAACGAAACCCTTTCTTCTATGTATTGCCCTGGCAATGGTGTTTTACCACACCAATATATAGTAACTAAGACAGCTGCTATGTGGCTAAAGCACAGAGTGTGGAGAACAAGGGATTTGAGATGGTGCTGGAGAGGCGGTGGGATGGGGGCGGGCGCAGGGGGAGGGCACATGCAGAACAGAATGACAGGCAGCCAGAACCCTTGGTGTTAGGAATTCATGAAGCCACTCAGGTATGTGTGTCAGAGCATAGGCTCTCGGGACAGATGTGGCTCAGTGGTAAAGCCTGTGTTTAGTGAGTGCAAGGACCTGGGTTTGATTCTCTGAAGAGGAGACTGGGGAGGGAGACAGGCAGACAGACAGAAACAGAGAGACACAGAGACAGAGACAGAGAGACAGACAGAGAGACAGAGCAACAGACATACACACACACACACATACACACACAGAAAGAGAGAGAGAGAGAGAGAGAGAGAGAGAGA
>NC_034594.1:151908450-151911433 GCF_900095145.1 Mus pahari
AGAGAGAGAGAGAGAGAGAGAGAGAGAGAGAGAGAGAGCACACGTTACCTGTTCATTGTAGATTTCCAGCATGCTAAACATGACCTGTAGAGAGAGTATTGAGTCAGTAGTGTCCTGAAGCTAAGGAGAGACATAACAGGGAAACACTAACATACTCTAGTAAATGTGTCACACTGCATGGTTCTTAATGAATTTTATAAAAAGACACAAAATCATCTGGGGAGGTGCCGCTCGAGCAGGAAGGCCTGAGTTTGGATCCCAGCACCCACAGAAAAAAGCCAGGGCTGTCTGTGCTCACCTGTAATTGTGGAGGCTGCAGACAGGTGGCGCTCTGGGCTTGCTGCGGGCCAGTCTAGCTAAAATCCCCTTCTCAAGGGACCAAGGTGGAGCGTGATGGAGGTCCTCCATGGGGGTCCTCCTCAGGTCTCCACAAGTGTGCACAGAGGCATGTACACCTACCTGTACAGACATGTGTGCACGCAGCTTTGTATCACATACACATGTATATACTCACATAAGAGACACAAAACTAACAACCAACCAACCAAATGGACACCGCACAGGGACTGTGTTCCAGCACTCAGGAGGCTAAGGCAGGAAGACTAATGAGATTGGAAGGGGAGGGGGCGGGGAGAGGAGGTGGCTTCTGCCACTCAGTGCTGTGGGAGGGTTTTAGGAAGGGCTTTATAGAAATGACTCACTGCACATACATCACCTCTAACCCAGCCGATCCAGTAGTTTCTCGAATGGGATCTCACTACCAATCCATAGGTTCTATACATATGGATTCAACCAACAGTTGGCCAAAACAAGTAACAACAACAAAATACCCCGCCTCTGCACCAAGCGGTGCAAGGTCTTGTCTCCTCTAGGTTTTGTCTGACCTCTGCTGCCATCTAGATCTAGCAGAGACAAGGACAGTGCCGGTGGATGCTTGCTGACATTTTACTGTCATGTTTTGGAGCTAGTCACACCAGTGATGGCCACCGACATTCAGTGGATTCAAAGTTTGCTCTGGAGCCATTTGCGCCAGGGACAGTAAGAACCACCTTGGCTCCTGGGTGAACTTCAGAGATAGAGCACGTGCTTATGCCCGAATCAGGGTGGGTCCAAGTCCCATCACTGTCTATGACATAATACAGTATATAAATATTTGCCTATTTTAGGACACACATAAACCTGAAAATACAGTCGATGGTGCCTTCCACATATGGAAAATGAAAAGGTTAAATTCAGGCTCAGCAGTTAAGAGCACTGACTGCTCTTCTGAATGTCTGGAGTTCAAACCCCAGCAACCACGTGGTGGCTCACAACCATCTGTAATGAGATCTGATGTCCTCTTCTGGTGTGTCTGAAGACAGCTACAGTGTACTTACATATAATACATAAATCTTAAAAAAAAAAAAAAAAAAAAAAAAAAAAGAAAGAAAAAGAACAGGTAAAATTCCCAGGAGAAGGGATTCTAGAATAACTAAGGCATACCTGGGGTTCTAGATTTTCCTTTTGCTTCTCAATAGCTTGGAAGAGCTCTTCACACACTCTTGGAACAAGACCCTTGTTTGTGCCAAAGCCAATCATGGAATAGCTTTTTCCAGAGCCGGTCTGGCCGTAGGCCAGGAGAGTAGCATTGTAGCCTTGCCAGGCACTGTCTAGAATTCCCCTTCCAATATCATGGAAGACATCGCTCTAGAAAGGATACCGTTAAATGTCATCAGTGGCGGCGGCTCTCCTGAACGTTTCTTCAACACACATATGCATTTGTGCACACATGGACACAGCACAGCCCCCTCCACAGAACCATAGATTGTATCCAGGATGCCACCCAACAGTCCATGTGTCAAAGGTTTAGCTTCCAGGTTGGTAGCATTGGGAGGCTGTGTAAACACCCTAGCCTTTTTCTGTCTTTCATTTTTTCCGTTATGAGATCTATAGTTCCCTCCACCCTCCTCTGTAATGTAACGAATTACTTCACCTCAGGCTGAAAATGTAATGGCCTACAACACTGAAGTCTTGATTCAAAGCGGGTTATCACTGGTGCTTTCTATACAAACAGAAAGCGGACTAATGCATACACGCTAAGAAACAAACCTCCCTTCAGAACTCAGTGGCCATTGAAGAGAGGGAACAGAAAGACAGTGAGAGCCAGACAGACGTCAGGAAGGGCCCACGCAGGACCACGACACTCATCTCACACGCCAGTCCCCACACCGCCACAGAGGGGGAGGGGCTCAAGAGCCGCACGCACAGCTGAGCATGCTGACAGTGGATGGACTCTTGGGTAAGACAATTCTCTTTGAGGGCGTGACCCCTGGAAAGTGGAGAGGCTCCAGCCAATGGCCCCACACTCCTGAATACATGGATAGCTAGAACTTGTCTCAGGGGTGTGTGTGTAAATAAATAAATAAATAAATAAATGAGTGGGGTGTGGATCTAGGAGTTTAGGCAGAGGAGGAAGGGGTGAATACAATGTATGCATGCATGAAATTCTAAAAAAAATAATAAAAAATCATAAAATGTTTAAATTTGTATCATTTTATGTGCATGGGTATTTCGCCTACATGTATGTTTAGATACCACATATGTGCCTGGTGTCCTTGGAGAGCCAACAAGGCCATCGGATACCGTAGAACCTTAGTTACAGACAGCTGTGAGCCATCAGGTGGCTGCTGAGACCGAACCCCAGTTCTGAAGAAGAGCGGCTAATGCTCTTAGCCACTAAGCGTCCTCTCCAGCTCCTTCAAATGTATTAAAACGACAACAACGAACTTTTTTTTATTTTTTATTTTTGGTTTTTCGAGACAGGGTTTCTCTGTATAGCCCTGGCTGTCCTGGAACTCACTTTGTAGACCAGGCTGGCCTGGAACTCAGAAATCCTCCTGCCTCTCTCTGCCTCCTGAGTGCTGGGATTAAAGGCGTGCGCCACCATGCCTGGCAACAACAAACTTTTAAAACCAGGCATGGTGGTAGAGTTCTTTGGGAGATA